>NW_026927021.1:0-28924 GCF_032062105.1 Saccostrea cuccullata | reverse complement strand
ACCACATATTTAGAATCAAAACAAGGATAAACCTTTTGTAGATTCTTACTTTTTCTTTTATTACATTCCTTATAGATCACAATTTAGTAAGTCTGAATTCCATGGGTAACAGACATAATGAATTATGACATTATATCATAATTTATGCAAAAGGACTTATTAACAATATGAAGTTTCCTTAGTATATTTTAGACAAAATAAGACTGTGCTTATATGAATGTTAGAGATATTAGATCACATAAGAATTACACAGTAATTAAATTAAACCATATAATCATGGTTAAATGCAAAGATGACCTTCATAGGAAATGTAAACAAAACAAAGACAGACTTACCAGAATTATCCAATTATATGCCCAATTAAATAATCCAGTGAAAAAACATCTTAGCTGATCCTGAAAAAAAGCATACAATATTCAGTGATACACAAATTAACCTCATTTTACAAAGGAAGTAAAGCAATAATTGACAGACAAACAGGACAGAAATGTAAAAGATACCATATGTATTTTACCAAAATTTAGTAAACATTTTTTTCTGATTTATGCCCTGTTCACACGGAGAGTTTAATTCGAATTAAACGTAAAGTTACTGCGAATTAGCTTCGCTTAGCGTTCACACGGAGAATTTAATGCGAATTAGTTTAATTCGAATTAGTTTACTGCGCATTAAATTACTTCGCATTAGCTCCGTGTGAACGCTAAGCGAAGCTAATTCGAATTAAATTCTGACGCATGCGTAATGGCAAAATTTAGTCAAATACCACTTGTCGATGGTCAGCTATAGGTACTTGTGCTATTTTTGAGTGAAAAACTAAGGACAAATTTGTTAATCATTAAAATGTATGTACAGACACTGTGACATTATGTCAAATGGATCTGCTCTGCAGAAGGTGACGTGATTTGCAAATGACGTCATAATAGCCTCACTGACGCCTGGCCGTAGGAGTAGAATTTTAATTCGCATTAGTTTACTTCGCATTAGCTGTCGTGTGAACGCAATTTAATTCGCATTAGTTTGATTCGCATTAGTTTACTTCGCATTAATTTACTGCGAATTAAACTCGTCGTGTGAACAGGGCATTAAATTCAATCACAGAATGACCCATCATAGTAATATTAAATACACTCTGGGTTACATGCAAATTATACCTTACATGAACTAGTGAGAATAAATATCCCATTTACATTCATATAAACTGAATTTTACATAACTAATTACTCTTTTAACTGATGTCACCATTAGTATGTCAGAATATTCAGGGTGAACAAATCATACATATTCACTTTTAAAGTACTCAATATATATTTTACATGTTGATGTTTGAAATCACTGACTAAATAAAATACATACATGTATATACATGAAGGTTTAAAAAAAGGGGGGCACACATGTTTATAGATTTACAGAGATGCTCAGACTGAGTTTTTCCCACTTTCATTGGGCCACTGTTGCACCAGAATGTAAAAATATGAGTGACAAATAAGGCAAAAGATTCTGTATATTTCATTAAAAAAGATTTGAGACAAAAGATTCATTGGCATAATATGATCTGATTGATTATCTCCATATCCTTCTTTTGGTCACTGTGATTAAAGATTCATAGAAATATTAGTCTAAGAAATAACAACTGAGAATAGATAGTTTTCGATTGACCAAGAGTTATTTCCCGTTGGCCGCCATACTGGAGGTCCAAGTGCTCATATTCCTTCATTGTTCAACCAATTTAAAATTTTTATATTTGCTATTTTGAATTAGAAATCATTATTTTTCTGAAGTATATAAATTTTTGGAAGCCTCCTTTATTTAAAAAAAAATATTTGATAAAGATTTTCCACCAAATATTTCTGCTATATTTTCTTAAACTTGGTAAGACAAAGAGGGAAAATCACTGAGTCGACCTCCAATATGGCGGCCAACGGGAGGTAACTTTCGCTAAATTCAGGCCTATCGAAAACTATCTATATCACTTTAGTTGTTTTAAAAGCATGTATCAGTATTTTATAAGATATGCTAGGAGTCTCCTCATAAGAATATTTAGAATACTGATCCAATAAAAGGAATGTGAGACAATATGATCATAACTCATGCAAAAAAGATTTATCAACATTTTTGAGGATCTTTTAGTGTCCTAGTGTATTTCAGGGTAAACAATGGCAGTGTTTGTATGAATGTTCTAAACATAAGGTATATAACACAGTAATAATGAATAAATACAAAGATGACCTTCATAGAAAATGTATAAAGAAAAGTTTGTTAAAACTTACCATGTAACCAGGTAACTCAGTAGAGTAATATTCATTAAATAATCCAGTGAAATAACATCTAGGCTGATCCAGGATTCAGCTGTTCAGAACTTTCTTGGAAGAAAAAGGGTAGAAAATCAGTTTTGGTACTGAAATCCATAGGACCATACTGTTATTACATGAAGTCTCAAGCGCTGTGAAAGTCTGTGTTATTGTGTCAAAATAAGCAGCCATCGCGGCTTGTGAAGGACTAACATGACGTCGCTGCCAAGTTTATGACGTCACAATGCATAGGTAAGCTAGCTGACTAGATAGTTTACAGAAAGATAAGTCCAACCTATTTTTGCACAGGGCCCCCTTACAGATGATGCAACAGGTATAAAAAAGATGATGCAACAGGTATCAAAAAGATGATGCAACAGATATAAAAAGATGATGCAACAGATATAAAAAGATGATGCAACAGGTCGTAGTAGCAGCGTATATTATTAGTTACACAGTCAGTTAGTGACCTAATACGGATTCATACAGGGTGTGAAATGGAAATCCGTATTGGGCGAGGCGAATTCCATTTCACACCCTGTATGAATCCGTATTAGGTCACTAACTGACTGTGTAACGAATTTATCCCGCTGAAGATCTTTTTCTATATGATTGGCCCCATGAGAAAAGGTCCTTATGGCAATTTTTACACATTTTGAGTTTTTCATGGATTCTAATAAAGCAAGGATAGAAGTTACTGAATATGAATTTTCGTGGCCCTACGTCAACTCTAAGTATTTTTTTTCTTCATTTATATTGTTGATACTTTAACAGGTAAAAATGACGTCATGTTACTTTCGCGCTAACGTCAAACGTCAAGTTTTCAGAGTGAACACGATTTTGACCTTTCATAGTAACTTTACTATGATAATGGATGTATATTAATGAGTATTTCCAGAATTTTTTTGCTTGATTAATTTTCTATTTTAATAATTGTATATTACCAATAATAATTTAATAGTAATAGATGTATGTATCATCCATCAATGAAAGTAACTGTTTGTTTTACATTTCGCTGTGCTATGAGAAGCAAAGAATTTTTGTTCAATATCAATTTACTTTCATAATACTAAAATATTTATTTCATGCAAAGAATTGTTTGAGAAGCTTACAGAATTCATTCGAAAATCATGACCTTCGAGAGGTCAAGGTGTCAACTTTTTTGTTTGAATACAGCATAACGAGATAAAGCTTTCCAAATATGTGGAAGTTAAACAACAATGAACAAGATCCTACTGGGTTGTAAAAATTTGTTTATTCGTGTTTTTTTTTCTCTAAATACAAAGACGGAAAAAATATGAAATGTAATTTATTATTGTATACACTGTACAACAATTTCAGTCTTTTTTTATTTTGTAAAACTAAATAGTTTTTGAAGAACATATACCAAGTCTATATATATGTATATACAAATACTGAGTATTTTATTATTTCATAAAACAACTTTTGCACATCTTATTTCATTTCTTAAAACCATTCTTTCCAAATTTCAAATGAAATCAATTTGTAATTTTTTCTATTATAATATCAAATAGAAAACTAGTATTCCATTTAATTAAGGAATACTGTCTAATTTATTTTGTTTCATGCTGTGATCAATCGAGTGGCTTGCGTGATAGATGCAACAAGTTCCGCTTCTGTCACTATTTGTCCAATTCCGTCCGTATTTTTTTTAACCGCGCCTATCAATGAACCAGTACATTTATGTAGAAATGAATTGTTTTTACTATTTGTAATTTTATCTTGGACAAAGACATTAAAAATGTAAATATTAAATCATGAACTAGAGGTACTGAGAGCACTGAGTTTATTTAAACAATAAAATGCTTTCTTTGTTTGTTATCACTGGAATGAACGGTCGCAGCTATTGCAGAAAAATTTACATAACCCGCTTACGCGGGTTATGTATTTTTTCTGCAACAGCTGCTTTAACAAACAAAGAAAGACATTTTATTGTTTATATTTATATCTGTTTAAATAATTATTTTAAGTGGGATTAAAAATATTAATTATTGTGTTAATGATGCGAACGTATTGGTACGTAAACGTTTCATTGATGGAACGGCCACTGATCAAGAAATTTGTACAGGTGATATGCCTAATGTAGTTCATGCAGTGATGAACGCAATGGGTTTTCCTAAGAAATAAAGAAGAAAATATTCAGTGGATGCAAATATTAATCGATACCCCCGCCTCCCATACCTTTATAATGGCAAAATCCGTTTTTTTTTGTCTTGTAGACTCGAAATAAGCTTAACTGTAAATAAAATAGGAGGTGCATAATGACACTATGTATAATAAAGAATCAGTGAAAGTTCTATTCTTTTTGCGGATGAGAGATGGGTACCTATCAATATTTTAGAAAGAAATAGTAGTGTCCATGTTTTGTTATGGGGAATCCGAAATATACGTCCCTTGAAAAAGTAAAAAAGGAGGTGCACAATGACACTATGGAAGAAAGAATCTGTGAAGTTTCAATAGGCATAGGAGGAGTTGCGGATATAAGATGGGTACTCCAGAGTGTAAAAAAAAAACAGATGGACTTCCTGCGATCACTATATACCCTCTAACTTTTCAAGCCGGGGTATAATAATTATAAATTCCTTGTTGTTCTGGATCATATAGATTATCTGAAAGAATTTTTGCGGGAGGGGTCTAAAATTAAATTGGAATTCTGATATGCATACATGTACAATCTATGCGTGAATCTAGAGGGGTAGGGGGTGGGTGTCTGCGCATGGATTGTGCAGAATTATTTTTTTTAATACTAAACCAAATAAAAATCCCTAATTAGATTAGGCGTACCTCTCCTCGAAAGCACGGATCTATGTGAAATTGGTATTAAAAGTCACAGGCCGGTAAAAAAGCCAACGACTAACCCCCACCCACGCACCCCTCCTCCACACACACGCACACACCCTCCCTAACACACACTTAATAGGTTTTTTTCGTTTGGGAAATGAGTTTATTTTTTTTAATTTTATTTATTCCTTTATCTGTTTATTTTTGCTTGTGAAGAAATTCTGGGTTGGAAATTTTTTTACGAGGTGGTACATGTAAAATATTGTTGCGTGACATGCTGTGTGTAGAATTCTAACCTTCTCGCTGCTTCTTTACACTTGCCATCGTTATTTTTTTTTTCTAATGTAATGTTTATCACCGGAATTTCTTTTACCTATAAATTCCCAAAATAAAATCATTTCGCTTACATTTTTTTTCACAGCAATTTGGGCAATTATATTATACCAAACCCATAACTGATACGTCTTTTTTAAATTCAAAAATAAAACGAGTTATATATTAATTGGTAAACAACTGTAATGACATATGATGTATATTGCTTATATACTATGAATGACAGAGATCAAATGTTTTGACATACACGTGAGTGATCCACTTAAATCTGCAGATGAAGCTAAAACTTTTTTAAAAAGTTTTTAACGTTCCTTAAAATAAATAGATATAATTAAACCAATAGAGATTTCTTTTTTATTTTACGATATCCTGTTGCTTTGGAAATTCGATTTTTCATTGAAGTTTCATTTCTATATCTATAAACTGGATTAAATATAAGACCCCTCTCTCTCTCTCTCTCTCTCTCTCTCTCTCTCTCTTATCAAAATACTACATGAATGTAAGAATGATCTATCTTTAGTTAAGAACATTTTTATTTCCAAATGTAGTTTTTGCTTGTTAACACTGGAATATTAATCAGAAAAAACAACAACAAAATTAGGTTAAAAATTTTCCAACTGTTTTCATCTAATTCATATGGGCATCATTATTGAAAAAAAAAATAATTAAACTAAATTCAAATAATTTCATATCAAAATAAGTAGATACGCATGAATGAAACATATTTTGTAAATTTAAAATTTGATTCAAGGTTTCATCTATTTTTTGTTCTATAATGTTTTAAAATATCTAGTTTCCGTAGATATAAACACACCTTTATAAATTAATTTTTTTTTCAAATACATGGTAAAACGTTTGAACTGCTAGAAATAACATGTTTATAAAACATTTTTATACTACAGGAGCAAATTTCTATGAAGAGTGTTATTTGAAATATAAAAAAATTATATCATTGACCCTCTCTGGTGGGTGTTGCTAAAACGCGGAACGGAAAACGGAACGGAACGGAAAACGGAATATATTATTTTGGATTAAATCATTTAAAATGTACAAATTTTATCATAAACGATATATCTTGTACACATTCAATCCCCCACTATTAAATAAAAGTTGAATTTGTCATGCTCATCTCTTATTTACGAAAATCGCTAGCATAACAGTCACCTAGAATCGAATTTGAAAAGGGGGAGGGGGGTAAACGAACTTGAAAAGTATTTGACAAGCAAAAACACAAAAAGAAGACAATTGTTTGATTCATGCAGGAGGGGCATAAAACACAAAAAGAAAACAACTGTTTGATTCAGGCGGGGGGATAAGTTTCAACTTCAACATCTTTCAGTACTATTTTTTTACACTAACTTACTAAATTAATTACATTCACAAAAAGTGAGGATGTGAACTTGAATGAACATTTCCGTAGTAAAAAGGTTATGACTAGGGGGGGGGCAATATTTGATATCTTATTGAACCACGGAAAGAGAAATAAAATGTAAAAGAAATATTAAGATCACGTTTAGTGCAAATCTTAACGGCAAGCTCGAATAAACATCTCTCATACTCACTGGTTGTTAAATTTTATTCAAAATAGAGTCGTTTTCTGGATAGACAAAGTAGGAAATCTTTCATGTGGAAGATATAATGCAGAATCTTTCAATTTAAACTTAAATTTTGTTTGTTTTTTGTTTGAGGTACATATGTTTGTATGTTGTGCGGGGGGGGGGGGGGGGGGAGTTGTTTATGAATGACCCCGTAAATATTCCCACTCATCAGAAAAGTCTTATAAGCTGTGATAGGTCTGAACCCCCCTCCCCCCTCTTTTTTGACTCCAAAATAAACATAAGATTTAATAAATCAATTTTTAATGTGGCTGTGGGTCCCTACACAGACCCGAAACTGCCACTCCCTCTTTCATCATTCGCGAATTCGACACTGCGTGCATAATCTGAATATCATAACTAGTTATTTTTGTCTTTACAGACATTGACATTGGAAACAAATTGAAAGAGGGGGTGGGGGTCAGAAAAAATTACAAACATACAACAAATTTGACGAGCAAAAATGGAGGAAATGTCCTTTGCCCAAACACGAAAATCCAATTTTGTGTGTGTGTTTGCATAGGCCTCGGAACCGGGGGGGGGGGGGGTCTTAGCCCCCTCTTTTTTCCAAACATATACTTAGTATAGACATTGAACATTGTTTCTTAGGTTTAGCCCCCCCCCCCACACACACACACACTTTCCACAGACACACTGCAGTATAGGTTAAGAATGGTGAAAGTGGTTGTATTTGGAAAAAAAAAATGGTTTTTAATTTCAAACTCCCCCCCCCCCCCCCTAGAAAATAGGATTTTTTTTTGCTTGCAAGGATTTTTTTGAAGGTATATTTTTTTTGCACTTAGCCCCCCCCCCCCCCCCCCCCACTTTAAATTTTCTTCCGACGCCAATGGTTTGTGTGTGTAAGGGGGGGGGGGTCGAATTTCAGTACCATTTTGTATGTGTGTATGACTCATAAATATATAATAGTTTACAATAAATTTTTATTAGAAGTGACTTTTACAACAAGAAGATTGCTCTTTATCTGATTTATATCGAATCTTTGTTATTTGCTTGAGAAATATTTTCCGTTTTCCGTTCCGTTCCGTTTTCCGTTCCGTTTTCCGTTCCGCATTTTAGCAACACCCCTCTCTGGTACCCCTTTTGTATTCCGATCGATTGTCAGAGTTACCGCTCCTGTTTTTATTTACAAAATTTCGCCTCTGTCATTTGTCCATTATTTTGCTAGATTCGGGAAACTTATAAGGATACCTTTCTTCTCTGTTGGAGGAAGTGTGTTTAGGTTTCAAATTCTTTCAGCATTAAAGCATTTTACAACCAAAATATGGAAGATCATGCACCGATGATTCAATGTTTACATGATTGATGTAAATGCTGAATGCTGGGGCGGATCTCATATACGCAAACGATTTCCTTTCCAATATTTTGATAAAATACCCGTGCCATACCCATTATTTCAGTTTTGTCTATACCAGTAAATCAAAATTTGTTTTTGTTCACCCATATTCAATTATTTAGAAAATTACTTTGTCTATAAATAATTGCCGATATGTACATGCATAGGAAACATTACCTAGGATCAGATACATATACCTATATAGCGATACCTAGCTAGATGAGCGAAACGGGTCTCAAATTCTAAATAGGTCTATATTTAAATAAATACCAGTGCACTAGAGGATCCTACATAAAAATTAAGTATTTTAGAAAAAAAAAATTAAATCAGTATTATATACAGTGGTCAAGTCGAAGCACAAAAAGATAGACGTGTGAAAGCGTAAAACACGTGTATAAAAAAAATCTGCGACGACGCTCACCGTCTGCAACGTCATATCTTTATGACGTTATTTCTCTGTTCTAGAAAAAATGCCATAAGGACCTTTTGTCGTGGTGGCAATCATATATAAAAAAAATATTTGTGCATATTATGAAAATATTTGTTTTAATCCAATAACAATCAACATAAAATATCGTTACGGTAACAAGAAATTTTTAAAACTAAACTACCTACGTAAACCGTTTCTTAGCCGCCATTTTTATTTACAATAACAACGCTTCGAACGGAATCGCGTGCCCGATTTTCATATTACGCCTCGACGGAGACGTAATATGGAAACGGAGACGTAATACGGAAAATTTCAGGGCGTCATGTGATCAGCTTTTATCCAATCAGTAATCGACAAATTTGTCTGAAGCGGGATAAAGTATAATGTAAACACAGTGTAAACACACCCCCGTATTTAGGGGGATATATGTAATGAATTGACCCACTTATCCCCCAGGGGCTGTACTCTCTTGAACCCCCTATCCCCCTCAGCCCCAAAAGTGCACTCACTTGACCCACCTATCCCCCTCAGCCCCAAAAGTGCACTCAGTTGAACCCCCCATCCAGACGCCTTATACTACTAGTAAGAATATATATATTTCGTACTTTTCTTATTTTTAGATGGCATTTTGCATTATTAATTGAACGACCCTCGTAAACGCCTTAATTGGTTGTCGACCTTTCCAAATAATTTAAGTCGCATTATTACAGGATTCGAAATAAAGCAAATCGATGCAAGTGAAAAAATTCTTTGATGTTGTTTCGTCATGAACAAATAAGTAGAAAATTCACAGACTAAAGCGCTGATGGAACAGAACGTGTTAAGCTGAGAGCTGTTTTATGGTTGTGATGCACAACAATTTAACAAAATGCTTTTTGACATCAAACGGAGGATCGTTTTATTTAAAAACGTACATCGAAGCTGCATTCATGGGAATTTCCATACGGAGACATTCTGTTATTGTTTGTGCGTTTTACAGAATGTAGCAGCTACTGATTAAAACGAAAATAATTTCCTTAATATTCTTCTAATAGATTGTTTGAAGTAAAAAGGAGAAATATTCCATAATGAATTAATGCCATCTCGTGTTTACCGGTAGAAGGAATTGAATTATCGAACGGACGCAGAATCGACAAATGGACTCTGAATTGACTCTGGGCGCGTTGAGACATTATAACGGGACGAGGATTCGTTAAAGAAGTGATTGCAAGATGTTCTAAATCCATCAAAGACAACAGGCTGATTACTGAAGCTTAAGTCATGCTTGGATTACTTTGGATAACATTTTTATTTGAAATCGCTGGTATGTATATTTAATTTATTGTGAAAAAAATAATGAAAAGAAAATGATCAAACCATTTGAAAAAAATTCTCTGCTGACTTTCAAAAATTCTTTTATCTAAAGATAAATTTTGATTTTTTTTGGGGGGGGGGCTGGAGGTCTTAAAATATATTTTTGTTTTTCTAATTTTATCAAGAAGAATCGGTGTTTTGAAAATATTGTAAACTATTTAATTAAAGATCCCACTGACTGCTTTTTAAAATAAATTGAAAATATCATCCTTGACTGTATCAGTATAATCAGGTCGTATTCGTCAAGTTCTTTTTATTAATTGTTCATAAAAACTGTAGAGGATATAACTGCGAAGGTAATCCATGTATTTTTGTGATAAAACTGATACAGCAATTGGGTTTGCATCACATGACATTGAAACATGGGGATACATTTCCTCATCCCACTGCGAAGCGCTCCTGGTGATAACTTGCCTTGCTGTTCGCGTCCAGTGTTACCGATCATTATGAAATAAGGAGAATCCATTCAAACCACAGGCACTTGTTTCGGAAATATAAAAAAAAACATAGTATAATAATTGTATCATGGGTTAAAAATTTATTTCCGAAACAAGTGTCTGAGATTCAAACACCCGAAGTGTATTTACTTTTCTGAAGAAAAACTGAAATAGGAATGTTTACTAGTATTTATAGATCAAGTCGCCGTTACTTCTTATTCCTGGATTACCAACGGTATATAGTTTTAATTCAAAGAGGCTAAATAAAAATTTATGTCAAAAATTTGATAATGCATAGCGACTTTCATCGTCATGGATTCCACTACATAAAGATGAAAATTCTTGTAATGAGTCTATGATAATGTAAAAGTGTAAAATACATACAACGTTTTATAAACATAAAACTTTCCTTGCCCCATATTTACTCCAGCATGCTAGAGGTTCACGGCGAGATACCGGGTATACCTTGACTTGGCGCCGCGGGTATAAAGGAACATAGGGACGTTAACCTAGGCTCTTAGGACAATTCCCAGTTAAGGGGGGACCTATGTCCGAAAAGTCTTTGTGTGAATTTTTCAAAACTTTGACATTTCTTTCCTGACCACTTGATCTTAATTTTTAGGTATTAAAAACAATACCTTTATATGCTTATTTTTACACAGGAGCACGTGCAAAAACAGTGTGAAATGCTAAAAATAGATTATTTTCAGACATTATCTTTCTACTCCAAAAATGCGCTAAAAAGAACAAAAAATGTCAAATCACATTCGAAATCAACATGTATTTAATTTATATGACTTGTATCTTTGAAATGAAGGCAAATTCATTGTAATTCATCTCACATGAAAAATTATAAAGGAGCACAATGTAAGTATCACCCCGTTTTTCGTGTCGTATTTTTTACAATTCCGACATGCATAACAGGTAATATCTTAAAAAGTCTTTGTGTGAAAATGTTGTAATTCATATTTTTTTAATGAAATGACCCCTCTCTTTATTTTAACAAGGAAAAAAGTATACCTTTATGATATAATAAACGAGAAATATGACGTTTTCTTTTATTTTCGTACTCTTCTGTCATATATATTGACCTTTCTGCACTAAAAAAAAAGGTAAGTTAGCACTGACAAACATCTGAATATAAAACTATTTTGCAAAACCGAGTATTTTTTTTTTTTGATAAGAAATAATTTAAACAGATAAACTCTTTTCTTCTTCATTCTAATCATTCTGCCCCCCCCCTTCCCCATGAACAACTAACACCTAATAGAACCTAAGAATGACTTTCTACAGTAAAATCTACATACACTATAAATCAATAAGTAATATAGGTACAAGTACATTTCTTAATTTTTTTCCTAGTTTTATCCAGAAAATACAATAAATGGTCATCATAAAATTAAACATATTTCCCTAATTTAAGCCGCTGTCTTTGCTGAATTTTATCTTATATTTTTTGCATTTATATATCAGCATATCATAGAGGTATTTCTTCACAACTGAAATTGCTATGAATTATCAACCAAAGGAAGAGAATTCTGATATTAACAAACTCCATAAATCATAAAACTGTTTTAAATGATGAAAAAATTTTCTTTTTGTAAACTGTGTACGTTTTTGATTAATAACAATGTTATGCCTATAATCACAGTTGCAAAAGTCAGCGGGAAAAAAAACAAACGTCGCTATTGTGACGTCACATAACGCTGCTTTGACGTCGAACGACATAGGTCCCCCCTTAAGCTTAGACTTGCAGTAAAGCGTGGTATTCTCGATGTTACATAATTAGCTTCTGAAATTTACACAGCTTTCATTCACTGTTGAAATATACATAGGAAAGAAATTCGGCCGAATGTCAAATAGTGTAGCAAATAGCCAATTAAAAGTTCTCGCACGGCACAGAGGCGGGGCTTACGTCGTCTCATCGTCGTCGACAACAATTTAAATTTCCTGATGTTATTTTAATTTCTTAACCAATGAGAATCTATTCGCCATTTGACAGACGCTAATTACGTTGCACCGAGAATGCCACGCCTTACTGAAAGTCCAAGCTTACCTGAGAATTTTAATACTCGTAGGAGTACCCCATTTTCAAAACATATAATAGCTCCAAACTGTGTCTTCTCGTTCTATAGTGCATACACGATATGCTATTATGCTAAACGATTGAAGTCGGGAGCTTCTTTGATCCAAATAAGAATTTTCAAGAAATTTCTCAAAAATTACAGAACCATTTTCAAGTGAGATGTATATACATCACCCCCAACCCCCCCCACCCCCATCCCCCCCCAAGTATATACCATCTCTTCAAACAGACGCAAAATAGCTATTTTCAAACTAATCTGGAGAATGGATTTCTTCTTATATATGTCCGGGGGTGTATTACATTAGCTTGAAAGCAGCACAAATATACTCCGTTAATTTCTAATACATATATGGCTACGTATATTTCTTTTTTTTCTATAGCATTTAGAGAAAAAAACATATATCAATGAATTTATTTTGTAGAATGCATTTTCATCACAACACCGGGAAACTCGAGCAGAATCAAATTGAGTCATTATGGAATAACTGCAGAGAATCGATTTTCTTTGATATTTAGGGTAAAAGCATGTGGTTCCGCCCATATATTCTTACTGGATTCAGAAATCCTTCCAACTCTAACTAGAGAATTCATCTTTGGATATAAAAACAATACAAAATGCGAGTTTGGAGACGATATATACACTAAATTTTCCTATGCGTGTTCGAATACTTGTGATTCATTTGATGATTATTGGATTTCATGGTACTATGTCACTCTTAATGTTGCCCAGGAATGGAAAATGGGGCGCGGCACTGACTTATCAGATGGACTTATCGGAAGTTTTCCCTGGTCAATAACGTTTTACCCCAAGTATATTGAAATATCATCGACCGATCTTCCTGCAGAGTGGGAATTTGGTAAACAATTTATACAGTTTTGAATACAGTAAAAGTAATTTGTAAACAAAAAAAAATCATTTTAAGTGTTAAATATAATGAAATGTAGAGAAAAAAATTAATAAGCAAAGTTGAGATGTTACGAAAGCTACAGTTAATATGTATGGCACGCCAAATTCACAAAATTGAGCTAAACATAGTTTCACAGTTGATAAACTAGGTTTATCGACTGTAAATTATAGTTTACAAACCGTGAACTACAGTTAAGAATTCGTTAACTAGATCTAGAGTTTTCATCTGTAAAACTATGTTTAACTGTTGTTAACTATAGTTTACGAATGCTAATCTAAGTTTATATGTCTGTAATAAAACGTTAACAATAGATTTTGTTGATAAATATAGATTCACATCTGTAAACTATAATTTACAATCGTGAACAGTTTCTATAGTTAAGAGTTGTTAATCATAGTTTCGCAAATCGTGAAACTATATTTATCAGATCGTTAACTATAGTTAAGAGTTGTAAACCATAGTTTACAAATCGTGAAACTGTATTTATCAGATAATCTGTGTTTTGCAATCGCAAATGATTGTTTTCAGTGTTAAGTATAGTTTACGGTTCTAAAACATAGATTATCGCGTTAACTATGGTTTACAGATATAAAATATAGATTAACGTTGCTAACTATAGTTTACAGTCTGTAAACTATAGTTTACAACCGATAAACTTAGTTTATCGACTGTGAAACTATGTTTAGCTCATTTTTGTGAATTTGGCGTGCCATAAATATGGTATATGTGTGTTTTGTCTTCATGACACAGAAATTTCATCGAACACAACACCATTAGATTCAGAGACGACACAAATACCAACAACAGCAGAAAAATTAAAAGATCCCACGACAATTGAACCAACAACATCAACCTTACTGACGGAGATTATCACAGAAACAACAAGGCCATCATCAACAATTTTAACGATGACGTCATCGACCACGTCAACTCAGACTGGACAGCCATCTTCGAGCGAGACAACGACAGATTCGTTCTGTTACTGTCCCTCTGATAAGTCTTGTAGCTACAGAAACTATACAGACGAGGAGATAAGTCAGATGATAGAGACGATGATCAAGGAGTTAAAAGTCAGTGTGAAGGACACAAACGCCTATAGAAGACGACTGATTTCCGCGCCTGATGACCGACCGTCTGCTCAGCGCATGGGCGGAGTGGGCGCTATGGTCATCTGCCTCGTCATCCTTGGGATAGTGCTTATGGACGCACCCCGTGTCGTCAATTTCTTTAGATATCACGATAGAAAAACTGAGTACTTGAAAAAGACTTCCAAAAGAAAAAAGTCTAAAAAATAAGAATTAATCCTTTTTATGAGTAGAGAAACGATTGCATTTGGTGTTTTTCAAAATGATAAATAACCTTTCCTAATATTATTTATAGAAATATCTTTTATTTTCATACATAGCTTATCGTTTACTGATATAGAATCAGGCTTTTTCACATTTTCTACGATTGTCTCATATCTTCGTCCAGAGTATTTTGGGTACAGTAATTAATTATATGAATGTTTTGTAGTAATCAATCTTTTAACACTTTTTTTTTAAAGAAATGCGCCTAGAATTTTGCAAGAGTTAATGTTAATACATAACCGTAACTTTTGGCTTTTTTTTTGGGGGGGGGGGCTATCTTTAACTTTTTAGCCGGGCTTTGCTGAAAGCAAAGTCCTGGCTATAGCATCATGATCGACTGTCTTACTATAAATAGCACAGTAAACAAAAAACCAAACAGCGTCAAAGCAGACGCTTCCGATAAACAAAATAAGTCCCATTGCGAGACGATATTCAAACAAATATTTTCAACATCCCAATCGTTGGAAAAGTTATTGATCAATATTTTGCTTGAGAATTAAACTGAGAGAGAAATTAGATATTTGCTTTATTGGGATAATCGTGATAAAACAATTAGTGTACATACGCTGCTGAATGCATATTGTAAGCGAACTATTTTCAAGAGCGCGGGTTTTTCGAAATGTTGAAATTATTGAAGAGTTTCATGTTACATATAGTTTTAGTCGATGTTGTGTTACTGATATATGAGATACAAACTGTACCTTTTAAAGATCAATGGCCAAAATTAAAAAAATAAATATGTACTAATTTTGGATCAGACCTTCTTTCAATGCTCTGATTTTATCAGTCACGTAAAGAACAATATGTTTTTGAAGGATGCATTTTATTCAAACAGTACACTCCATTTGAAAATCTGATAACCACGCATAAGCCCCAAGGCAGATAGATTAAATAGAATTAGAAAATCTATGACAACATATTTTCCAGATTCATTGATGTATTATTGAGCTTTTTTCTGAACGAACGCTTGAGTTCGCAAAAAACCACCCAGATTAATAATGAACAAGGAAATTCAAAGAATTTTGATCCCCTCGCTTTCGGTGTCTCGATCAGTGCATGGATGGGATGCCATTATTTATAACATATTGTCACATATAAACGCTCTAGAGATATCACATGTCATTCAAAAGTAATCACCAAAGTTAAAATTTTTAAAAATTAGGTCAAACATGAAGGTCAAGGGGTCAACATCATATCATGCTCGGAAAAGTTTTGTTAATTGTAATGCGCATGTAAAATATGAAAGCTATGTACGTCTTTTCTCAATCAAAATTTATGAGGAAAAATAACTTTTGAAAAATTGCTCAAACTTCAAGGTCACAGGGTAAAAAAAATCATAATACATTGTATATTTAAAAATGGCTTGTCACGGGTAATATACCCGTGTAATATAAAAGCAATATCTTTTCTCTTTCAAAAGTTATGACCAATTTATAGTAATGATAAAATTTTAGACAAGTTTTGTTTTGAACATATTTATTGTATAATTCATACAACGGGATTAGTTACAAGTTCTTGCAACTTAGAAAAACCTCTCCCTGTAATATATACAATACTCAGTAATTAAATTAGTGATTGCCAAAATAACAAATATTAAAGGTGTAAAGTTATACATATACATGATAAATACAAAACATTTCAAGTTAAGACACTTACTGAAGATTCAGAGTTCTTACAATATATAAATCTATAATATTACATGTAAATGATTTAGACAAGTAGATCAAACTTCAAGATCAAGGTCACAGGGTCTAAAATCATAGTATATTTCGAAAGGTCTTGTCACAGGTCATGTCGCCCTATCGCGCGATTAATGAAAGTGTTACAGAAAGAGGGAGGGACAGACAGAGCAACATTTAATATCCACTTTTTGTGAAAACGGGGGACAAAAAGACGTCGCACACGATGTGCCAATTTCGGTAATGAAGAAAGATGTAAACACATAGAGCTTACGTCACGTTATAACGTTAGAAAATTCACTAACTTTACTTTTTTGACTTACATTTTTGATGAAAGAAAAAAATATGTCTGGTTTTGTCAAATTTACTTGTAGAATGCAGTTCATAAAAATTTATTTAATTTTATGCCATTTCGTAGGCGTGGTTTTAAACAAAGGTTGATATAAGTGTTTGTATTTTAATGAATTGCACTTGGTACCTATTCAAAAATATTATAAATTTACATACATGTATATAAATATAATTTGTATTTACCATACAATTGCTCTTCTTTTTTTTTGTTTTTTTTTTTTGTTTATATATTTGCTAAATACCCAGGGTATATATCAAAGAAAATAATGTCTTTACGCTGTACATTTCTTTGTATTAATTCCCACACTTTTTTTCTGTTGCTATAGCTATAGAATAGACGACAAGACTGGAAATTTCCTTAAAGTACCACTATATTTTTCTTATAAACAATTATATGTACTAGTACTTGTATAAAATAGGAGAAAATGTGAAGATACCAACACTTTATCACAGTTGATAACTGTACATTTTCAAATTCTGCATTGGTATGATTTTATCTATCGTTCAAGTTAACTCAAAATGTTGTTGACCTCTGTTTTCCCTCAAAGATTTTTTTATGAAAACATGGTGCAATGGATCGTATCAAGATGCCAATATTTAGATATATTGGACATAAATAAACATTATTTATTCATTCTGTATTTTTCGGAAATCTTTTAATCAATTTTAATTGTAAAAGCGTTCACTTCGCAGTTTTATGTGGTTTTGATATTTTTTGGTTTGCTTCCTCCAAAAGGGGTGTCGGTCTTTGAAGTTCTTTTAGTGGGCCCTGATATTAAGGGGTAAATGAATGTAATTATTTAGTCTTATTTGATGAATTGTTATGTCTTTCAGGTTGTTCATCCTTTTCCACGCCAAACATCTAAAGGAATGACTATCAATTAAAATATCAATAATTCTGCTATAGAATCCGATAATAACCTAGGTTGTTATGTTTCACCTCGGTGAGTAGTGAGTAAATTGAGGATATTCCAATTCAATGTTTCCTTAATTGTTGGATTCAGAATTTTTTTTTCAAGGATTGGACAAGACAATATTTTCCAGATCGCTGTTGACAAGCATGAGTGCCAAAAAAGTGTTTGTGAAATGCCCCGTCGAAGATTGAAAGAATGACTGCACTTAAGCTATGAGAGTTGGATCCCGATGTTTTGCGCAAAATAAAATTCCAAAATTCATTAAATTTATGTTTTATAGGTATTAAACGATATCTTAAGAGCAAGTTTTGGTATACTATATTACATGAAAATAATAAATAATATCGAGCGACACTAGCTTTTGAGACGGGGGTCTAACAGTTTTGTATCATTTCTATTGTTATTCATATGCATACCAGTTTTCAACGACTTTGTTTACATCGAGCCGCAACTTGGCCATTTTTCTTATTTGCACAGAATGTGTATTTTAACTTAAACTTATACATATCCAAAGGACAATGTTGGCCAAGTTGCAGCTCATACCTAATTTTTTTAAAAATGTCCCAAACTAGGGTCGAGATAGCTACTAAACAAGCTAATTCAGAGAATTCGTGTCCCCCGCTTAGGGAAAAAGTCGGCTCCCCCTGACTGAATTTGTAGAATTATTAAATGTATACATGTATACTGAAGGAAATAAAATACATGTATGTCAATATGCATATATAGATTTGATTGCTTATTCTTTATTATGTGTATAGAAGATTTTTTTACATGTGTATATGGAATATTTATCACACTGTAATGATGATTTTATAACCTCATAAATTTTTCATTTCACATGCTGAATACTACCATTTAGTAAAAAAAAAAGTATTTAAAAAAAAAGAGAGAAAAAAAAGGAAGGATCGACCGAGATTCGATCCCGCGACCTCTCACATTTGAAGCGAGAGACATAACCACTACACCACAGTGTCATTTTATAATGTGTGAAGTATATGCAGAACTGAAGTCACATACATGTATATATTCATGTTTTCATGTTCGGTATTCTCAAAATTTTACACAATCCATGGTGTTTGATTTATTTAGCCTTTATTAAACAGTTATAATAGATGTAATAAGAACATAAAGTCCGCCGAGAACCTGTTTTATACGCAATAACTCTCCTCATGCCCCTCCGCTAAAAATAGCGACATGTAATACTATAAATACTAATAAAACAAACGGGGCGGGGCACTTTGAGAGGGGCGAGAGACGTCCTAGGGAGTTTTGGTATAAAATTACATTGCATAAGCTCAAAATCTTCTTGAAATATCGCCCGGAAATGATAGTGTTACACACAGACAGAATGTATAAATTTACGACCTTGAACTTTGACCTTTTGACCTCAAAATCAATAGGGGTCTTCTTTAGGCCACAGGGAGTTGTTATGTAAAATTTCATTGCGATAGCTCAAATGGTTCTAGAGATATCGTGTGGAAACGAAAGTGTTTTAACAGACAGAATTTGCTTATTTATGACCTTTGACCTTTTGACCTCAAAATCAATAGGGGTCTTCTTTAGTCCATAGGGAGTTGATATGCTAAATTTCATTGCAAAAGCTCAAAGGGTTCTCGAGATATCGTGTGGAAACGAAAGCGTTACAGATAGACAGAAAGACGGACGGACGGACGGACGGACGGACAAACCCAAATTAATATCCCCCACTTTTCAAGCGGGGGACAATTAACCGGTCACCGAGCATCAACGATTGATATTATAATCACCTTACTCACGTGACATTCTGCTGTTCGATACGCTAACGCTTTGATTCATTGAAAATTTCATTGTGTTTAAATTCTCTGTTGTGGCAGTATCTATCGTACTTCCAACTTCAAACTATGGGAGATTTTTGCGCAAATTTTAATAGGGTTTGAAGATAATATGTCGATCTCTTATTTAACTTTATGCTTTTCATTAGGGGTGTTTTGAAAGAATTCTGGTATTGACAGTGTCATTAGTAAGTACATGTATAGGCTTATATGTCGCCTCTGTATTATGGTCTGCAGAGCCAGACATTCTACCACATCCCTTAATATCATTTAATAATTGTGCACCATAAAATCAACACGATCTCTCTCTCTCGCTCTCTCTCTCTTCTCCATTTCAATTCGTAGTGCGAAAAAAATCATATGTGCTAATGTTTACATTCCACAACCATGCGGTTTCAGGGGGGTCCAGGGTTGTGTCCCTCTAACCCCCCCCCCCCCACTTCACACTCTCAAGCAAAGTTCCACACATACGTATTGAAAGATTTTATGTTGTGGTAAATGATATCTTTGTTTACATCCCTTTTTTCTTTGAAAAGGTACCCCAAGTCAGAATAAAAAAAACAAACTCATTTCAAAAACTAATGAAGCCTTATAAAATTGAATGGATCTGCAGGATTTCCGAATTAGAGTAAACAGAATTTTCTTTTAGAATTAAAAAAAAAAAGTTGGGGGGGGGGGGGATAAGATGCGGATTGGGTTCAAAACAAAATAGTTTTATGTTAGTTCCTTCAAAGATATGTTTAAAAAGGGTACATATATATATAGCCAACACAGCCAAAGATCGCGGGAATATCATATCAAATTAAACCTTGCATGTTACCACAAATAAAATATATGAAAATAAGTAGAATATTTTCTACCATTCGCTAATAAAAAAGTGATAATGAAGGTGAATGGATGAAACTAAATGTGTGGGAATCTATCTGTTCCATACATAGGCCTTAGTTAGACGTACAAATATTTTTTTTTCTCAGATAACGTTTCATTTCTCTCTTCCACTTGACAAAAATTAAAGGGGGGGTTCCAACCCCCGGAACCCCCCCTCTGGATCCGCCAATGGGTTTAAATGTCTCCGCCTATTTGCGGATACCTTAGATTCGAAAGTGGTCCCGTTCAAATTTCCGGAATTTAAGGACAGATGATACAAACAAATTTTATCTTTCGAGAAGATTTAATATTATGTCACAAGTTTAGAAGAGTGGATAATTCTTAGAATTTTTTCTCCAAAGAACTGGAAAATGAAATATACTTGGAAAATATTGGTAATATTTCAATGAAAAAAACAAATATAGACAAATCACACTCAGTAAAGGTTTACAGATGAAAACAAATTTTAGAATATGTTATCTTGGTGCTAAAAGTGTAATATAAACTTTAGAAAAATATACCAAGCCGGGTGAATTTTATGAGGAAAAACAAAATGACAAGAATTCAGCAATATCATTTAGGCTAATTTTTACCAGTTTGCTTGTGCTGATAAAATTCACCCGGCTTGGTATACTTTTCTAAAGTTTATATAACACTTTTAGCACCAATTTAACATACCGGTATTCTAAAATTTGTTTTTATCTGTAAACCTTTACTGGATGTGCTTTGTCCATATTTGTAATTTTATTGAAATATAACTAATATTTTCCAAGTCTTTTTCATTTTCCAGCTCTTTGGAGAAAAAATTCTAAGAATTATCAACTTTTCTGAACTTGTGGTATGATATTATGCATCTTCCAAAGAAAAAAAATGTTTGTATCATCTGTCCTTAAGGCTTTAACATGTTCTTTTCAATTACATTTTCTGTAATTATAGAAATATGTATGACAAAAAATTCTAGAAATAAATATCAAAAGCATATGCTTGCACATTAACCATAGATTAATTTAGCGATATATTGTAATGTTAAGCTTAAAATGGGTAGCCGGAAAGGTTCCAAATGACGTACTTAGTGCACTCATTCTTTCTCAATTGCAAATCAAACTCAAATACGACGGGTATGGCATGCCAAATTCACAAAAATGAGCTAAACATAGTTTCACAGTTGATAAACTAGGTTTATCGACTGTAAACTATAGTTTTCATCTGTAAAACTATATTTAACGGTTGTTAACTATAGTTTACGAATGCTAATCTAAGTTCATCTGTCTGTAATAAAACGTTAACAGTAGATTTTGTTGACAATCTGCAAACTGTAATTTACAATCGTGAACTGTAGGTAAGAGTTGTTAAGCATAGTTTCACAAATCGTGATGTATTTATCAGATAATTTAGGTTTTGCAATCGCATATGATTGTTTTCGGTGTTATATAGTTTACGGTTCTAAAACATAGATTATCGCGTTAACTATGGTTTACATATGTAAATTTTAGATTAACTTTTACAGTCCGTTGACTATAGTTTACAACCGATAAACCTAGTTTATCGACTGTGAAACTGTTTAGCTCATTTTTGTGAATTTGGCGTGCCATAGACGGGGTATCAAAAAGTTCCTGGAGTAGCCTCTATAAAATCAAAACCGCTTTAGGTACATCAATAAATTTAAAAATATCTAGTTAGCATCATCTTTTCTATGTGTAGATTAAACCACAAATCAAATTTTAATTTCAAATAGATTAGTAATTTTGTTATAAGCAATGGTGTGTCCAGGCGGTGCAATCTCGAACACGACGTTTTTTCGACCTAAGTGTAACTGAGAAGAACTCTTTTGATATGAACATTTGACATCCAAAAATCCCGTTAATTCAGGAATATATTGGGACACTATTGTTCCATAAAATATGGAATTTTTTATCATTCTGGAAGTTCTATGAAAATTTGTCGTTAAATTTATATGGAGTGTCCAAACAAATGACGTAAAAAGGCGAGAGTGGTTTCCTTTTCAACATTCTTTAAAGATTTACCCCTAAAAAACTTCTATAGACCTAAGAAGTGTTTAAACTGGCTACGTAGAAATAAAATGCATCCAGAATACTTGTTTTTTGACCAAAAGAGATTCAGAGAGAAATGGATGCACAGTAAATGTCGATTTGTACTCGAGGGTGAAAAATCAATCACGTCAAAAATGACGTTGATCATGTGTTTTAGATATTAGATTCCAAAAGGCAAATTATGCTGGTACAATCAAGCGAGCATCTCTCCCAATGTATAAATCCATTTGCAATATTATATGCATTGAAAGCCGCTGCTCATGACATTGCAAAGTCATATAAACAAGATAGGTTTAAGTCCTTACTCAGCTCCAGGGAACCTCAATAAAATAAGTGTATGAGGTAGAAGAAGCGGATATTGAAAAACACTGACGCTGTCGGACGTCAAGAAGCTAAATGGCGACTGCGCCAGATGATCATATAATGTCGTTTTTATTTTATAATAATTTGGCAAATAATGAACGTATCAAGCTAAAATTTTCAACATTTCTTTATTTTCTGTTGTTTTATGTTCCCCATAAAGTTTGAAAGCACATACTATATAGTACTTATTTTATAGCCTTAGCCCAAGAACTTTTTGATAACCCCTCGTAGATCTATGGATAAAAAAAAATGTTTCTCACAGAATGGACTTGTCTGCAGAATGGATGATGATGAAGATTAAGAGGTCAAAAGTGTTGTTACTCAAAGAAATGCATTGTCGTGAGGAATACATGTATATGTGAATTATGAGAGTCATAACTCTAACCAATCAAAAGTTAAGGGTAATGTTAAACTTTTGCGGACAAACAGTTAAACAGACAGGCGTACAGAAAGGCAGACAGCTATAGACGGACAGGATAAAAACTAAATACTCCCGAAACGTAGATTACGGGTCATAATTATAAAAAAAGAATCCTTTATAAAGAGTGAAATTATTTGCATATTCAACTACACATGTAATTCAATCATCGGGTTTCTTCGAAGACTGACACATGTGGTTACTAGTATTCTGGACAGCACATGGAATTCTTACGTCAAAATAATTTAATTTCAAAATATTCCCATTTCTAAGCCTTGCATATAGGGGCCTTGGTGCCGTTTCACGTGTACATTTTTATGGACCTTAAAATTCTTATTATTAAAAACAGAAATAGCATTTATCATTTAGCCATGGAGAAATATAGGCCTATTGAATTTGTTTTAATCATAGCATGTCTATATCTTAATCTAAACTGTCTGCATTTCGATAATTGAATTGTTACTTGTTTGATTAGACCCAATTTTGTAATTCTATAGAATGTATTACGACAGTAATAGAACATTCTCTACAAAGTTTTCTAGGCTAATGGAATTGTGAATACATAAAATAGACGACACTTCAAAACAGAAACAAATAACAAATCAACTTATTAAGATTACAACGGTCGTCACAAAGAGATTTGTGTTAGATAAGATTTGTGTTTTCATCACAAAATTAGTTGTTTAAAAGATCGAAAAAACTGATTAAAAGAACTCCAAACAAATTACAAAGATTTATTACATACTTACTTGGATACAAAATTTTTACGTCCCCGAATTTGGGGCAAAATAATTTTTAGTCTGTTCATCTCTGTTTGTCTGATTACTTAGTATCTGTTAGTGACAAGACCTAGCCCTCTTTTATACTAAACAAAATGTGTTTGTGAAACACTATGCGCCCGGCGGCAACAAAGTTAAAAAAAAACATATTTTTAGCATATATGTCACAGTCAAGGTCACAAGGTCATTGATCTTGGTGTCATTTGAAAGAACTTGATTAATGGAGTAGGCATACCAAATATGAAATCTCTCATGGTTCAAAAGTTATGGTGAAGGTTCAAAAAAGCTATGTTTACCATATAGGACATAGTCAAGGTCACAAGGTCATTGACCTTGGTGTCATGTGAAAGGGCTTAATTAGTAAAGTATACATACCAAATATTAAGTCTCTATCTTTCTTCGTTCAAAAGTAATGGCGAAGATTAAAGTTTGCCGACAAAAAAGATATATTTAGCATATAGGTCACAGTCAAGTTCACAACGTCATTGACCATGGTGTCCTTTAAAAGAGCTTAAGCAGTGGTGTATGCATACAAAATATGAAGTCTCTATCTTTTATGGTACAAAAGTTATGGCGAAGGTAAAGTTTGCAGGAAAAAAAACTATATTTAGCATATAGGTCACAGTCAAGGTCACAAGGTCATTGGCCTTTGTGTCATTTGAAAAAGCATAATTAGTGGGGTATGCATACCAAATATGAAGTTTCAACCATTCATGGTTCAAAAGTTATGGCGAAGGTTAAATTTTGCAGACAAACAGATAAACAGACAAACAGACAGACAGACAGAGAGGACAAAAACAATATACGCCTCAGATCTTTCGATCCCGGCGCATAAATATTTGACTTCTTTGCCTTTACATACCTTTGATACTAAACCTCAACTACTAAAGAATATGTCAAATGATCAACGGGTATCTTTTTTCTTTATTTTCGAATAACACTTGAATTTACCTTCTTCAACTTCGAATTTTTCTTCTTTTGAAATCCGAAGGTTTTCTTGTGAATTCCATTAACAATCCAGGGGGCGAATCCAGCAATTTTTGAAAGGGGGGAGGCTCCGGGTCGGTGCCCCCAGCACTCATGCACAGAATCACACCGGCCACTTTAAGTCCGTAGCTACATTTAAAAGAAAGGGGGCCTCCAAAAATAGTTGACAAGGAAAACACCCTTTGTACCACACTCTAAAATCCAGGGGTGGGGGGGGGGATGCTGCAATCCGACGTCCTTTCTCATGAACACACGCACATAAACTGTTTATTAAATATACTGACAGAAAGGAGAGATTATCCATGTGGTCACCCGACAAAAACTACATTTTCTATTGGTGTAATTAAAAATCATGCTGAAAATCTGTGACATGACGTTTGATTGGCCATGATACAAGAAAGTTATTGAATATTTATTATGGTGTATCCTGATTTATTTGGACGAAGGGCGGAGACTCGTGCTTCGCACTCGTCACCGCCCTTCGTCCAAATAACTCAGGATACACCATAATAAATATACAATAACTATTACTTGTACCAACAAGTTTTTCATCCTTTTAACTTCGCCTTGCAGGACAGACCTTTCAATAATTTCTACACTTTGAACCTGGCCGTTAAGTTTGTCTTATTTTGCTGTTTTAATCTTTCCATACCTTTTAAATAGTTACGAAAGCCTACAAGGGTCAAATTAGAAAATGAAGAAAAAAAAATTAAGTCGTAATAACGACTTTTTTTCTCGTAATAACGACTTTTTAACTCGTAATAACAACTTTTTATCTCGTTATTACGACTTTTTATCTCGTTAAATTAAAAAAAAAAAAAAAAGTCGTAATAACGACATAAAAAGTCGTTATTACGACTTAAAAAAGTCGTTATTACGACTTAAGAAAGTCGTTATTACGAGATAAAAAGTCGTTATTACGACTTAAGAAAGTCGTAATAACGAGATAAAAAGTCGTAATAACGAGATAAAAAGTCGTTATTACGACTTAAGAAAGTCGTTATTACGAGATAAAAAGTCGTTATTACGACTTAAGAAAGTCGTAATAACGAGATTAAAAGTCGTTATTATGACTTAATAAAGTCGTTATTACGAGATAAAAAGTCGTAATAACGAGATAAAAAGTCGTTATTACGACTTAAGAAAGTCGTAATAACGAGATAATAAGTCGTCATTACGACTTAAGAAAGTCGTAATAACGAGATAAAAAGTCGTAATAACGAGATAAAAAGTCGTTATTACGACTTAATTTTTTTTTCTTCATTTTCTAATTTGACCCTTGTAGGCTTTCGTAAATAGTTGGTGTTAGAGCTTTCTTATTTCACAGATTTTTTCCACGTCTGTCGTGACAATACCTTTCTTTGGAAACATCTTCACCTTGACGTCGGAGAGAGACTTGTATTTGAGAAATGTTAACTTCGCAATAACTGCCACGGAATCAGTGTTGTTGGCCTTAAACTTTACCTACATTTGAAAAAAAAAATCTTGACAAGCAAAAAAAAAAAATAATAAAATGAATAAATAATAATAAAAAGAATTAAATAAAAATAAAACACATTTTCTAAACATAAAAAATCCTGTTCCACGAACACGGGGGGGGGGGGGGGGGTCTTAGGTCTTCTTTAAAAATTACTTTGCCATGTGCGTTTAATATAATTGAGGCTTTACCATATTCATTTAATGAATAACTCTGCAAATTCCAGGAAAGGGTTTCTGGCTCCATTCATGATTACCAAGAATTCAATAAACATAATGAAACATACCCTGTTCCATATTGGATCCTTATATTTTAGTCCTATATTATTAATCCCTTGTCTTCAGGCCAAAGCCGATATGCAGGCTATTTTGGCTGGTACAGGATGTGATATGTAAAAGGATATACATGTATATTATTATGCGCCCGCATCGAAAGATCCGAGGCGTATATGGTTTTTGTCCTGTCTGTCTGTTTTTCTGTTTATATGTTTGTTTGTCTGCAAACTTTAACCTTTGCCAAAACTTTTGAACCATGGATGTTTGAGACTTCATATTTGGTACGCATACTCCACTAATTAAGTTCTTTCAAATGACACCAAGGTCAATGACCTTGTGACCTTGACTGTGACCTATATGCTAAAAATAGTTTTTTTCTGCAAACTTTAACCTTCGCCATAACTTTTGAACCGTAAAAGATAGAGACATCATTTTTGGTATGCATACACCACTGATTGAGCTCTTTTAAATGACACCACGGTCAATGACCTTGTGACCTTAACTGTGACCTATACGCTAAATATAGCTTTTTTGTCGGCAAATTTTAACCTTTGTCATAACTTTTGAACGAAGAAAGATAGAGACTTAATATTTGGCAAGTATTCTCCACTAATTAAGCCCTTTCAAATGACACCAAGGTCAATAACCTTGTGACCTTGACTGTGTCCTATATGCTAAAAATAGCTTTTTAGAACCTTCACCATAACTATTGAACCATGAGAGAGAGAGACTTCATATTTGGTATGCATACTTCATTACTCAAGTTCTTTCAAATGACACCAAGATCAATGACCTTGTGACCTTGAGTGTGACCTATATGCTAAAAATATGTTCTTTTAACTTTGTTGCCGCCGGGCGCATAGTGTTTCACAAACACATTTTGTTTTATATTATTTTTAATGCCCCCATCATCGAAGATTAAGGGGTATATAGTTTTTGCCCTGTCCGTCTGTCTGTTTGTCCGCAAAAACTTTAACTTGGTCCATAACTTTTGAGTGAGTGAAGCTATAGCTATATTATTTCAAAGATATATTCATTGTGACAAGACTTTTTTTTGGTAAAATTTAGTTTGATTGTATCAAGACCTTCATTAGTGTCCTTAGAGTTTGGCCAAGTTTTATAAACCTATAGCTTTTTAACTGTTAGGACTAGGGCTTTCATATTTCACAGGTTTGTGCCTTGTGACAATACCTTCCTTTGGATACCAACAATTTTGACCTTGACCTTAGGCTTTGACCCACCTAGAAAACTGTAACCTTGACCATTTTTGAACCTGGAGTATGAGGGTTTTCAAATTTCACAGGTGTATTTCATGTGAGAGATTCTTTCTTTGGGTACCAACAATTACAACCTTTTTTCTTTGGAGTTTAATTTGCATTTGAGAAATTTCAACCCTCGTCATAGGCTGCCATTAGCTGCAGAACTGTAGCTCTCCGAAAAATAAATATTGATAGACCGGTCTATCAATATACATTTTTCGGAGAGCTACAGTTCTGCAGCTAAGGCTGTCATACGGGGCATCAGTGTTTCACAAACACATCTTTTTATGCGCCCGAATTTTTTCGGGGCGCATATTGTTTTTGTCCTGTCTGTCTGTCTGTTGTCAACTTTAACCTTCGCCATAACTTTTAAACCGTAAGAGATAGAGACTTCACATTTGGTATGCGTACTCCACTAATTAAACACTTTCAACTGACACCAAGGTCAATGACCTTGTGACCTTGATGCTAAAAATAGCTTTTTCGAACTTTCGCCATACCTTTTGAACCGTGAGAGATAGAGACTTCATATTTGGTATGCATTCTCCACTAATTAAACACTTTCAACGGACACCAAGGTCAATGACCTTGTGACCTTGACTGTGACCTATATGCTAAAAAGAGCTTTTTTCAAATTTTCGCCATAACTTTTGAACCGTGAGAGATAGAGACTTCATATTTGGTATGCATACTCCACTAATTAAGCACTTTCAACTGACACCAAGGACAATGTGTGACCTTGACTGAGACCCATTTGC
>NW_026927020.1:0-28861 GCF_032062105.1 Saccostrea cuccullata | reverse complement strand
TTACTGAATACACTGTCTTGGCAGTTTCAATCTTAGTTCGAAAAATGAGTGTCTAATAACCGAATAAAATAAAGGTTTAATCAAGATATCAAGGATATCAAACTGAATATTGACTATAGCTTAAAATTGTTTTCAAAAATCAACACTATACTCAATACTCATCACTTTTCTTTTTTATACGACTTATGTAATTATTGTACTTCATACAGTTAACAATGTCACTATTGCCACTTCCAACGAACATAACGCCATCCTTCATGCTCAGTCCAAGCGGTTCAATATTCCCGCATGCTGGAATGAAGGCGAGAAAATGGCCGTCGGCATCAATCACGTGGATACAACGACTTCCGCTGTCCACTATAAATATCCTCGACATCTTGTCTGTGTCAATGGCATATGGTGAGAAAGCCCGTTCTGAGCTGATTTTTCCGTCATACTTGAAGCGAAGTTTGCCCCACTGACTCACCACTGATAACCTGACGTGCTGCAGAGTCACTCACGCAAGGATACGTCCAAGTTTCTATTTTCAGCTATAAACATCGCAGAACTGCCACTGCTATAAAGAGGCTTCCCATTGCTATCGTACTGTATTTCCTGTATTACAACGGACTTCGAGAATCGAACAACCTTGCTTTCGTGCTCATTATGACTCTGCATGCACACCAGAAGTTCGCCAACACACGAGGGACAAATTCCTGAAGGTTTCCACCCGTCCAGTGCAACAGTTCATTTTCCCGCCATTTACAAGATTCACACTCCTATCGTTCCAGTCGCTATACAAAAGATCTCCATGTTTGGTCAAACATACATCGCAGGGCCAATTTCCCGCGACGTATCAACTGTCTCTAAAAAAGAGTATTTTGGCTGTCAAAACGCTTCATTATTTTATCTTTACCAGTGATCCAAACTTCTTCCTTTGAGACGCATGCTACCAGATTGTCTGAAGGGAAGCCACTTTTAATTGTTTCGAATGTTTGCTTTGCCTCTCCCAGGAACGAAGACATTTCTGTCTTGATTTTTAGGTTCAGGAGTCAGAAACCCAAACTTTGTAAAAATATCTCAACCTTGACTGGCCTGAGTGTAAACTGAGGAATTTCGAATTCAGTATACTCTGGAATTTTCTTAAATTCCCCAAGGCCCCTTTCATATTTCAGAATTTCTTCTGCTTTGTTATTCTTCAAGATTCTCAGATTGTCTGTCAGAACGTTCTCAGTTCTAACTAGAAGCCCCTTGAGTGTTACAATGGTATCATCAATGGATGACAAATGACGTTGCTTGATCTTATCTACGTCATCAATATGGCGGCTAATCGCAATCTACAACTTCATGCCATTTCTTGCCGTGATGCTGTATTTTCTTTAGCAATGGGTCATACTGTTGAGGCACTTTATTTTTCTTTTCCTGCAACTCGCACATCAATTTTGTCAACGTTTCTCGAGATCTCAGATAGTTCCCTTTTGGATAATTTGACGCTGACTTTCGCATATTTCAGAGAGGTCCGATACAGCATGTTGCTGATGTGGACCCAGAAGACATTTCCCGCATATAGGACAATTACACATCTGGCAGAACATAATACACTCCATTTTTTCTTGACAAGTACAGCGTGGAGCGATAGGTTTGACATACCGCTCGGCGTAGGGAACGATATCATGGACTTTGGAAAGGTAGCTCGTAAGATGTTTGCCTGCGCATTCTCCACAAAACTTGGCGTCGCAACTTCGGCAGTAGATATCAACCTGATTGGAGCATCCGTCACAACGAACCACGTCCATGTCTTGTTTTGGTCCTGGAAAATATTGGCTTCCTGCATTTACTGCGGACATAGTACAAAGTACAAGCAAATAATTGAAATGAAAAGAATACGTTTATCACTTGCAGATGGACTGTGTTTTTGAAGACATATTGTATTGAAGCCAAATACATTGCAACAACTTAAAAAATCTTTAAAAATATATTAAGATTTCCCATACCTCAAACAGCATACATTAAAACATATATATAAATCTTCACGAAAGCAATTTATACCGGTGTTTATATGAATTTTCTCGATCCAACTACACATCAGTGATAAAAATCACGTTATAAGTCCAATGGCTGTTGATGTCACCCTTCGAGTAAACATATTTCATTACAAACACAATGACGGAGCTAACTTTCTTAATAAACACTTATTGTTTAGAAGAATGCTCAAGTGGTATATAATGTATATACTTCCTCCTTCCTACATCAATAAAGTGTTGTCATATTTTTATACCCGCACTTTCTAAAGAAAGTTCGGGTATATTGTTGTTACTCATGTCCGTCCGTCCGTCCGTCCGTCCGTCCGTCTGTCACACTTTTCTTCCCTGAACTCCTCCTACATTTTTAACAGTAGCTTAATCATCTTTTGGGAGATGGTTGGTGGGGTCATGTAGATGTGCAGTAAGGTTTCGGAATTTTGATTTTGCCCCAGGGGGTCAAATGGGGGTCGAAAAATGACGTTTTTTGTGCAAAAAGTCCCGTCTTCCCTGAACTCCTTCTACATTTTCCTCAGCAGCCTAATCACCTTTTGGGGGATGATTGGTGGTGTCATGTAGATGTGCAGTAAGGTTTCGGAATTTTGATTTTGCCCCAGGGGGTCAAATAGGGGTCGAAAAATGACGTTTTTTATGCAAAAAGCCCCATCTTCCCTGAACTCCTCTTACATTTTACTCAGCAGCCTTATCATCTTTTGGGGGATGATTGGTGGTGTCATGTAGATGTGCAGTAAGGTTTCGGAATTTTGATTTTGCCCCGGGGGGTCAAATGGGGGTCGAAAAATGATGTTTTTTATGCAAAAAGCCCCGTCTTCCCTGAACTCCTTCTACATTTTACACAGTAGCCTAATCATCTTTTGGGAGATGGTTGGTTGGGTCATGTAGATGTGCAATAAGGTTTTGGAATTTTGATTTTGCCCTGGGGGGTCAAATGGGGGTCGAAAAATGACGTTTTTTTTGCTAAAAGCCCCGTCTTCTCTGAACTTCTCTTACATTTTACTCAGCAGCCTTATCATTTTTTGGGGGATGATTGGTGTTGTCACGTACATGTAGATGTGCAGTAAGGTTTCGGAATTTTGATTTTGCCCCAGGGGGTCAAAAGGAAGTAGAAAAATGATATTTTTTTATGCAAAAAGCCCTGTCTTCCCTGAACTCCTTCTACATTTTACACAGTAGCCTAATCATCTTTTGGGAGATGGTTGGTGGTGTCATGTAGATATGCAGTAAGGTTTCGGAATTTAGATTTTGCCCCCGGGGGTCAAATGGAGGTTGAAAAATGACGATTTTTCTGCAAAAAGTCCCGTCTTCCCTGAACTCCTTCTACATTTTACTCAGCAGCCTAATCACCTTTTGGATGATGAGGTGGTGTCATGTAGATGTGCAGTAAGGTTTCGGAATTTTGATTTTGCCCTGGGGGGTCAAATGGGGGTCGAAAAATGACGTTTTTTATGCAAAAAGCCCCATCTTCCCTGAACTCCTCTTACATTTTACTCAGCAGCCTTATCATCTTTTGGGGGATGATTGGTGTTGTCACGTAGATGTGCAGTAAGGATTTGGAATTTTGATTTTGCCCCGGGGGGTCAAATGGGGGTCGAAAAATGATGTTTTTTATGCAAAAAGCCCCGTCTTCCCTGAACTCCTTCTACATTTTACACAGTAGCCTAATCATCTTTTGGGAGATGGTTTGTGGTGTCATGTAGATGTGCAGTAAGGTTTCTGAATTTAGATTTTGCCCCGGGGGGTCAAATTGGGATGGAAAAATAACATTTTTTATACAAAAAGCCCCGTTTTCCCTGAACTCCTCTTACATTTTACTCAGCAGCCTATTCATCTTTTGAGAGATGGTTGGTGGGGTCATGTAGATGTGCAGTAAGGTTTCGGAATTTTTATTTTGCCCTGGGGGGTCAAATGGGGGTCAAAAAATGACATTTTTTATGCAAAAAGCCCCGTCTTCCCTGAACTTCTCCTACATTTTACACAGTAGCCTAATCATCTGTTGGGAGATGGTTGGTGGTGTCAGGTAGATGTGCAGTAAGGTTTTGGAATTAGATTTTGCCCTGGGGGGTCAAATATGGGTCGAAAAATGACGTTTTTTGTGCAAAAAGCCCTGTCTTCCCTGAAGTCTTCCTTAATGTTACTCAGAAGCCTAATCATCTTTTAGGAGAGTTAAATATTTTGAAAATTATGTAAAACATCAACGTCAAGGGGTAAAAAAAAGCATCACATGCTGGGAAACACCTTGAATTCTTATGAGTAATTAATGTATAGGTCAAATGTGAGAGTCATATCTCATCTCAATCAAAAGTTATAAGCAAATGCAACATTTTTGAAAAGTAGAGGCTTGACCTCTTCAAGGTCTCTTAGGTCACAGAGTAAAAATCATGATTTATTTGGAAAGGTCTTATCACAGGTAATAATATACATGCATTATATATGAATGCCCTAACTTTTCTCCTTCAAAATGATGAATTTATAATAATTTAATTTTTTTGCAAGTAGGTCAAACTTCTCAGGTCACAGGTAAAAAAAAACAAGATTTGTTTGTGAAACACTATGTGCCCCGGCCACAAAGTTCAAAAAATCTATTTTTAGCATATTCATCACAGTCAAGGTCACAAGGTCATTGACCATGGTGTCATTCAAAAGAACTTAATCAGTGGAGTATGCATACTAAATATGAAGTCCCTATCTCCTATGGTTCAAAAGTTATGCCAAAAAGTGTAAAGAGCTATTTTTAGCATATATATGTCACAGTCAAGATCACAAGATCATTGACCTTGCCGTCGTTTGCAAAGGACTTTATCAATATCGTATGCATACCAAATATAAAGTTCCTATCTCCTATGGTTAAAAAGTTATGGCAAAAAGTGTAAAAAGCTATTTTTAGCATATAGGTCACAGTTAAGGTTGCAAAGCATCATTGACCTTGATGTTGTTTGAAAGGATTCTATTAGTGGAGTAGGCATACCAAATATGAAGTCCCTATCTCCTATGGTTAAAAAGTTATGACAAACAGTGGAAAAGCTATTTTTAGCTATTTTTAGCATATAGGTCACAGTCACAGTTACAAGGTCATAGACCTTGATGTCATTTGAAAGGACTATATTATTTGAGTATGCATACCAAATATGAAGTCTCTATCTCTTATTTTTCAAAAGTTATGGCGAAGGTTAAAGTTGACAACAGACAGAAAGACAAACAGACAAAAAGACAAACAGACAAAAAGACAAACAGACAGGAAAAAAACAATATATGCAAAGGATCTATCGATCCGGGCGCATAAAAAACCATGCCATTCTCACAGGTAAATACTAATACATAAGTTTAATATTCAGTAGATATGACCGTGATGACCAAGGTTAAATTTATTGAGACAGATGGACAGTCTGACATACAAATATACATATTTCTATATGAATTGGGTAAAATTGGCCCAGTGGTTCTAGAGAAGTTGAAAATGTAAAAAGTTTTCAGACAATCAGATGGACGACACGTCACAACAGACGTTATATGTTAAGGAAACCAGAAAAGCTCAAATGAGTGTTTTGAAAGGGTTAGAATATGGTTGCAGTATTTGAAAAGCTGTTTTTTTCATGCAGAGATATGCATGACCAACATATTCATGTTTTATATTTTCTTTAGTAATTTGTTTGTTTGTTGTGAATACATCTCTCTTGGGAATTTTTCCCTCATATGGAGACACCACCAAATAATAATGAAGACAAGATGTGTTTGTGAAACACTGATGTCCCTGTATGGAAGCCTATGGCGAAAGGTTGAAGTTTCTCAAAATATATGTCAAACTCAAAGTTCAAGGTCAAAGGGTTCAAATTGTTAGTATCAGAAAAGTAAGTCTTGTCACAAGGAATGCACATGTGAAATAAAGATATCCCTAGTAATTCCTGTTCAAAAGTTAATTGCCAAGGTTAATTTTTTTTTAAGTGGTTCAAACTCTAGGGTCAAGGTCAAACATATTTATAATTGTTGACAGTTCACAATGAATACACATGTTAAGCATGATAGCCCTAGCACCTATTGATCAAAATTTAGGCCAAGTTTAAAGTTTGGTATTTTTCTTGTAAAAATGTGTATCCTAGGTCAAGCGATTTCAGGTAAAAATTAATGGTACCCAAATAAAAGGTCTTAATTGTCACAAGAAATAAACCTATACAAGAATAGATATGGGTTACCCCATATCCAAAGATATTCGACTTTTAGATTTAATATGCTTATCAGTGTTTATAATGACGTTAATAAAAAACTGCAATGTCTAGGGCCTAGTTATGGAACTGGTGTAAATTTCGTGAGCATGGTGAGGTCACCCAGTCTCCTAACAAACGGTACACATAGGCCTACATTAACCTGTGTCCGCAAGACCAACATTAGCCTTGATCTACACACGTGCGATGGAGCTGTTAAACGCATCCAGCGAGCTCGGAGGAACACGTTTTGTTTTGCCGAGAAGTTACGATGGCAGACAAAACTTTTCTTTTCTTAATTAGATCATATGAATACGAATTCTGATTAATAAAAATTATACAATCCCTGTTGAACTATATATAGTTTGTTCTAACATTTGCATCTGCAACAACTTGTGTTTAAAATGGCCGTGTTAGGAAAATCAAGACCGGATCGGAAAATTGAAACTGAAAACCTTTTTTGTTTTGAAAATTACTGAAATATGCTAATGTATTCGTCGCAGATATTACTTACATTATTCAAGTTCTATATAAAATGGTAAGCCTATGCTGAACTCCAACACGAACCCGAATGTCCGACCCAGTTCTCGTTTTGCCACACATTTTATCCCCTAACAGTTTACAAAGTGTACACACGTGAGCAGAATCCAGCCGGCTATCCAAAATTCCGTCATTTAATAATATACACACACAGAATGATTTATTTTTTCTTAAAAGGAAATTGTATGATAATCAACAGACTATAAACATGTACTTAATACAATTGTTGATATAGTATTATCAATTCATCGGTGAAAAATATGAATCGAAGAATGACCTAAATATTCTCTATTATCAAACATGTAAAAGCCAGAAGTCTCTCTGTTGAGACTGTAGCTCTACTGGTATGTACTTATCAAAAACCATTGCACTATTTTATGTATCTTTGTGTAGTCTACTTGTGTGCCAACTTATTTTGAAATCAAACTAGAACTGTAGAAGCAGTAGTGTTTTAGGAATTTCACAGAAAATTCTATTTTTAAGTCACCATGGCAACATCGTTCAATGAAATTAAAAACCCATGCACTATTCTATGTATCTTAGTGTAGCCTACTTGTGTGCCAAGTTATTTTGAAATCGGACCAAAACTGTAGAAGGAGTAGCGTTTTAAAGGAATTTCACAGAAAATTCTATTTTTAGTAACCATGGCAACACCGTTCATCGAAATCAAAAACTGATGCACTATTCTATGTATCTTAGAGTAGTCTACTTGTGTGCCAAGTTATATTGAAATCAGACCAAAACTGTGGAAGGAGTAGCGTTTTAAAGGAATTTCACAGAAAATTCTATTTTTAGTAACCATGGCAATACCGTTCATCGGAATTAAAAACCGATGCACTATTCTATGTATCTTAGTGTAGTCTACTTGTGTGCCAAGTTATATTGAAATCAGACCAAAACTGTGGAAGGAGTAGCGTTTTAAAGGAATTTCACAGAAAATTCTATTTTTAGTAACCATGGCAACACCGTTCATCGAAATCAAAAACCGATGCACTATTTATGTATCTTAGTGTAGTCTACTTGTGTGCCAAGTTATATTGAAATCAGACCAAAACTGTGGAAGGAGTAGCGTTTTAAAGGAATTTCACAGAAAATTCTATTTTTAGTAACCATGGCAACACCGTTCATCGAAATTAAAAACCCATGCACTATTCTATGTATCTTAGTGTAGTCTACTTGTGTGCCAAGTTATATTGAAATCAGACTAAAAATTGTAGGAGGAGTAGCGTTTTGAAAAATTGTTTACAGACAGACGGACAGACAGACGAAACACAGACACAGACAGACAGACGGACGGACGCCGGACGCATTACCATCGCATAAGCTCTGGTCTCTGACCAGTAGAGCTAAAAAAGGCTGAGGAGGGAGCGAGCGTAGGAATATTGATATTTTTTATTTGCATTTCGGGGGGAAAAGCGATTTTCTAATAATATTTTGACGTTATTTTTGATTTCTTTAACGTATGAAATACACAACTTCACTCTTATCATGAACAATAATGTTGTATCGACTTAATCATGATGGAACTATTTTGGTCGGACCAATTTGTGTGAGCTGCCGCTGAAAACAATAATATATCTTGCAGAGATAGTATGCATTGATCGAATATATTAAAAATGTAGAAGCCATTTGTATAGCCCATCCCACTTAAAACTTATGGGCAAAGGTTATAATTTCTGCAGACAAATAGACAGACATAATATAAACACAAGAAACAAAATATGTATAATTAGTCAAATGTAAAAAAATATACTATTTTAATTGGAATCACAAAATAGATTGTTATTTCAGGGACAGGGAGTGGGTAAGGAGATTGGAATCCCCCCCATCCCCCCCCCCTGGAATTTGCTTTGTTATTTAAACAAGACTATATACTGAAGCAAAATAAAAAATGACTTTGTACATCCTCCCCCTAACCGAGAAAACATTGACCACACTATCATTGTTTTTATTTTGTTTATTTGTTTTCAGTTTTTTTTCTCCTGCTTGTCAGGAAATTCTGGGCTGGAAATTTTTTGACTGAGATGTGAACCCCTCTCCCTACTCCCGAAAAAAAATTCTGGATCCGCACCAGTATTGGCAGTAACTGAATGTCACATCACTTCACAATATGAAATTCGTCTAGTGTGGCATGCGATGATCTTTGACCCTTTTTGGGTTTATTTTACTCCCCACTATACTTAAACTTGTACTTACCGACTGCCATACATGTTTGTTTCGTCAACTTCATGAAATATAAATCCAGTTGTGTCATGGTGCGGTACTTTTTCTTTTGATGTTGGCCATACTTTAAATCAGATAGAAAACCTTTAGCTGAATTCTACCGTACTATAACTTCTAGGGGGCGGAGGAAAGCTGTACAATAACTTCCAATTTACCGTACAATAACTTCCTCAGAATTCGATGGTTTTTAAATATCTTTTTTGCAGTTTCTGTAAGCTTATACATGTAAGCTCTAATGACTATACACAATATTTAGAGGAAACATGAAGAAATCTCACGGAATCTACCCCCCCCCCCCATCTCACTCTATAAATGCATACGTGACAGGGATGGGGTAATTGACAAATTGTAGTTGACTGTAATCAGTTAATTACAGTTTTGTAAAGTAATTATAAAGCAATTAATTACATAATTTATAAGGCCTAGCTGTAATTTAATTAAAGAGAAAGTCAAAGTTATTGTAATTTGATTAATTCAACTTTTTAATGTAATCGACTTCATCCCTGAATTACGTGAAAAACCATTTTCGAGAGAAATACATGTAAACTCATTAGTTAACTGCTTTAAACAAAAAATAAAAAAACAATACACAGAATTTCACTAAACACGTATATTCAATTGAAAATAAGATAATTTAAATCTGACAATATTGAAAACACACGCAGTTCGATGATTTTCGTAAAAGTACCGTTTCCTGGAACTTTTTCACAAAAAATACATTCCATAATTTTGACACCAGTGGCTACCGTACTCCATTCGGATTTCCTCCGGACATGCAACCATATCCGTAGTAACAGTAATGAGCGGATCATTTTGCGGATGGATCCCTAGGTTTCCATACCTTATGTTTTTTTGAAATATTCAACTCGTCTAAAATTAATCCATCAAATACAATTGCACAGTCACTCTTTTTAACATCGCTTGACTTTCCAACGCAACCATCTCCTTCGTACTTTCTGATTTGTTTGAACCGTCTACGATGGACCTACAGTACCTGGCCATAAGTGAGTCATAATTTTATTTTTACACTATATATTTCATTGAAAAACCTATTTTCATAAAAACTTGTTGTGAAGTCAATTTTAGCTCAATTTTCATGATTTTTTCACTGAAACATGCAGAATTATTCAAATTTTCTTATCTTAAATGATAAACAAAATGATACTTAAACTATTGAGAATAAATCATATATTGTCATGACAAAATTTTCTTGAATTTGCAAATTACTATGATTTCTTACAAATTGAAGTCTTAAAATTTTTGTTTTGCACTTGACCTGTGATTTCACGGTAATGCATAAAGATAAAACTATTTTGAAATAATGTGAAGAAACTACAACAAATTCTGCATTTTATGGTGTTTTAGACATTAAAAAGAAACAATAAATGACACTGCAAGAATATTTTAGAAAGATGTGTTCCGCAATGAAATACATAGTGGAAAAATAAAATTATGACTCACTATGGCCAAGTACTGTAGGCCCGTGACGTAATGTCGCGCGCAGTTTGATGTCGAGGGAGTGGCTATGCAAATGACCCTGACACAAGACATTTACACACATTTTCTTTCGTTCTCAAGGAATTTATTACAGAGAGGTGTGGCTGTCTCGTCGCTGCGCGACTTGACTGCCACGCCTCTCTGTACAATAAATTCCTTACAAACGAAAGAAAGTACTGTAAATATAACTTATAACACAAAATGAATTAATCCAATGCACACCAGACTGCAGCCATTTGTGCTAATTCCATTCGACAAATCTTCTGTCGATTCCGTCACCTAATCAGATGAAGTGGGAATCGGCCGAGGTGTGCCAAATGGTGTTTAATCTAAAAATATGATAATGGGTGACGCAACGTGATGTGATGTAGAAATTTACATGTTAACATGTATAGTACAAGAACAAATTTTAAATTAATTCATAACAAACGATGTTTTAACAAAACTTTTCCATCTAGCCTATTCCAAACAGTATGTGCTGTGTGATTGTGGTGTCGACGGGGGGGGGGGGGGATTAATAAATTTAAAAAGGCCCTATTATGAGCAAAACATTTATCAAAATCTAATTTACACCATTAATAGAATTCAAACTGGTATATAATGAATTAAGCATGTAAAATAAATATAAGAGGTTCTGAGTTATAGGTCACAGGGCCGGTCTGAGAATTTCATACTCAGTTTGATGAATACATGTAAATCATTGGTGTCGGAAGCAAATTCAAAGTGGGGGGGCTAGGTGTAAAAAAAAAAAAATTTATACCTTCTAAAAAAAACCTGACAAGCAAAAAAAAAAAAAAAAAAAAAAAAAAGGTAACAGGTGCCCAAAGACGAAAAGCCGATTTAGGGTGTGTTTGGGGGGGTGGGGGTGGGGGGGGGGGGGGGGATATGTAGGAGCGTGTTTTAGAGGCAAACACCTTAGTGCGGGTATTACTGTCTCATGACAGCATCTAGTTGTTTATCTAAACTCATCAACTTGAGTCATGGTCAGTCAATAGGTTGTTTTTGTAAATCCTGCTGATAGGTATTTGATTGAGGCAGTATTCGGTCAATTATGAAATATTAATTTCCAGAATTTAAAAGAAGGTTGAGTGACTAAGTAACTAAAGTATATACTCCATGTTTAGAATAATAGTGTTTCCCTTCATATACAAACCACTTACAAGAGAGACACATACACCCTCTCAAATTTACACACGTGGTCAAGTACGTGAATTCGGGCGACAATAAACAAATATGCAACAGAAAATCTGATTTTTAGCAAACGATAAAAGTACATCCTAGGTATAACATTTATTAAAACACTTGTTCATGTTGTACAGGTAAAATCACTTTGTGTATGACTAAAACAAATTAAATAAAATATATGAATATATGTGACCAAATTTCGCGATCATGGCGGTAAGAATATATAATTGAAATACAATTTAACATTTTAAAAGATACATATACATGTTCGTAATTACATAGATATACAGCAGTATTTCATCATTTTCTTAAATAGTGCCACATGGCTATAGGTTTTCTTGGAGCTGATATCATTTGATTCCAATGCGACAGTTCTGTACCGGAAGTATTAGCACCTACTATCACGTGACCAAGAGATGGCGTTTTTCCATCCATGATATGTTCTGCGACCGTGATCCTTAACTGTACAGTCTAAAAAAAGATATGTTCAAATTGTTATTTTTAATTTGACAGTCTGAAATTCGCCTCAATTATCGGCATTCAAATGGCTTTCTTTTTTCAAGACGTGTCTTTGGGGGAAAACAACATTGACTTTATAAACTTAACTTCAGTAATTTGCTCAAGGGTATGCGAACTAAATAATTAATATTTGTTTTGTTTTTACCGGTAAAGCAGTCGAGGGAACGGAGAAGATCATTGCCTCATTAAATATAGGATTTCTTTCCCCTCGTTTAATTGTTGTCTTCTTTTTGCTCACTTTTCTGTTGTTCTGCATCAAGTAAACCTTCACAAAAGGGTCTGGAAAAAGATAAACAATGCATTTAGAACGATGCAATCCAATGCACACCAGGGTACAAAAATTAATTAGATCATGCAAAGAGACTCTGTGAAGATGTTTTTGGTAGGATTACTGCTGACATGATGTATCGGGCAATCGATTTTCGCGCGCGGAAATTACCACCAGATTCCTTGGAGGGATCCGCCCACTTGAGGTTTCTAGCTTTGACGATGACAATAGTTAGACGTTCTGCAGTAGGAAGATAGCTCAGTGAAAACATGATATCTCCGTACTCTGTCGGTTTCTGTCAAATCAAGATAAATGTGTGTTTAAGGATGGATTAATCTACATAATTCTACTCGTATTCGACTGTTGAATCAAGTTATAAATTAATTTAACATAGATACAGTTGAACTCAAGTATCTCGAACATTTATATCCGGCCTTCTATAAGTAGTTACAGATGTCTACATATAAGAATTCTATACATATATTAAGCTAAAACATGTAACTTTTAAGAAACTATGATGTTAATACCTCGTCAATATCTCGAAGATTTAACCACATTTTTATGGGCATGCGCAGATCTATATCTCCCAGTCGTATTTCGGACTCTCCTATGACTTTATGTCGGGCGTATTTGTCTACTGAAAACACTTGGAATTGGATTACTCTGTTCGCAACATCCTCTGGTTCTAAACCAAACAAAAATCTCTCCTTGAAAATTGGATCTACTGTGCCCTTTTGAACCTTTAAAATGAAAAAAACATCACTTTATGTGCAATCTTAGATATTTTATTCCCTAAGCGTATTCAATCTCTGTATTAGCAAATTCTCTGTTTTAATTTTTTTATTCTTCTAATTTTGACTGGACAATAACACCTTTCAAAACTACAATACATTATTATAATATTTACGCTTTTCTCAATGTATTACATGTTCATTCCAGGGATGGGGTAATTGAAAAAAGTAATTGTAATTGACTGTAATTAATTACATTTTTTGAAGTAATTGGAAGTAATTTGTAATTGAACATTTTTTCAATTACTTGTAATTGTAATTTAATTAATTACACTGAAAAAATACCATGTAATTTCAATTACTTTTTTAATTACATTCAATTACTTTATATAATACACATGCATGATATATTGTCACCACGACCTCCCCATTATAATGTTTTTTTTATTTTATTGCAAAACATATCCTCAGTCCTTCAATTAAACAGAAGCCAGATCATTTTATAATAATAATGTAGTTTCTTTCTAATAATGACATAAAATTTGAAATTTTTTGTTTTATGTTTATCTGAATTTTTCACCATCTCAGCTATGAAACGCAAATAATTTATTGTATTTTAGTTAATCTCTGTTATTTGATCATTGAAGAATAAGTATGTGTGTGTCAAGAAAAGGAATGTGTTCATTAATGAAGTTCCCTCTCTTGTTGGTATTAAGAGATAATTGCCCTCCAGATCATAGCTGTAAATTGCAATCAAAACAAATCAACCCCTCTAAAGAGCGGGAGGTCAACATTACCGCTACATTGCCAAAAATTTCAACTCATTACCGCTACATTTTTTCAGATTTTCGACCGATCATTACCGCTACATTTTTCCGGCCAAAAACAATTCATTACCGCTACATATTGAATCAGCCCAAAACAACTCATTACCTCTACATATCGATTTAGCCAGGTATGGTTCGGTATATGAGTTCTAATCAACAGAATTCACTCACTATCTAATCAGAATGAGTATATGTATTTGAATAACTCTGCAGTCAAAATTTAATTATTTAGCGTAATATGAACATTATGGCCACAATTGAGAAGTTTGTTGCAAATCGAGGGAATGCCAGATTACTTATCGACGGGTATAAATTTAGAAAATAACAATTAATATGTCAAGCAAATGGCTTTCAAGGCTTTAGTGATAGTGTATAAAAAACATTTGACAAATCTTAGAATTTTATCTATGAACAGTGCTTGATTTAAATTTTTTTGTGTTTTATGAAATAAAATTGAATTTAATAAAAAAAAACCATCCTGATCAAAGTCCTACTTTTACCTCCCCGTGGAGAGCAGGGGAAACGGGTCTTAGGCATTTATAGGTTGTACTGTACACGCATATGTGGCTGGCTAACGAAAGAGGCAATGTAGCGGTAATGTATACTTTTTTATGTAGCGGTAATGTAAGGTTTTTTGTAGCGGTAATGACTAAGTAGCGGTAATGAAAATTTTGAAAATGTAGCGGTAATGATACGCACCCTGAGCGTATCCATTCCATGATTATGACAAAGCCAATGTATGGATATAATTATTTCAATTAAAAATGCCCCGCTAGTTTGAGAAAAGAAAAAACTTTTAATTTGATAATTAATTTAACATCTAAACAGAATTTTATGAATGAATTTTGTATGTGGAAAAGTTATGTTTTGTACAAGTATTATTTATGAAGTAAAAATACATGTTCAACATAAATAGCAATTTAGGATGTTAGGGTTACCTTTAAAAGAAATATTTAATTTGAGAGGTTATAGTTGCTACTTATTTTACTCCATTAAAATACACACTTTTAATTAAATATCATATCCCATGCAATTTGTGTACATGTAGGTTTTGTGTGGAGGAAACTGCATCAAATTGATCTTACATAGTTCTTTACTGTTTTGTAAATAAAAGTTATGATTTAAACCACAAAGATACACAATGCCTAATAGCATATTGTTTCTTGTATTGTTTGTGCAGAGCCTGCGCTTATATACAAGTGAATGATCCCTGTTCTGTATATTCATATGATTATAAAAAATTTCAAAAAATTAAAGATGTAATTTGTAATTTAATTAATTACTTTTGTAAAGTAATTGTAATTTAATTAACCACATGTCTTAGAAAGCCTGTAATTTAATTGTAATTTAATTGAAGAAAAAGTCAAAGTAATTGTAATTTAATTAATTACTTTTTAAAGTAATTGACCCCATCCCTGGTTCATTCATGCAATATGAATGAAAACAGAATTCAGAGATTCCATAAGAGTATATCCCTTTACCTGATACAAAATTCATAATGAATTATTTCGTAATATGGGAACTGACAATATTGTTTAAAAATGTTGATTGCACATTTCCTTTGGAAAAGTGAATGAAAAAGGAAAAAAAAATGCATTTTCCTTTTTTATACTCGTCTATATGAATGAAATACTAGTAATTAACAAACCCTCTCTTGTGAGTTGAATTAAAATACATTTGTAAATATTACTAAATAACCGATACAATTAAAATATAAGAAAATGTCAGGCATATTGAAAGACAATTAATTGACCTTTAGGTAATGCTCTCTGTTACAAATATGGGCAATGTCATTCCCTTCTACATTAAATTACAAAGCAATTGTAGTCAATTTGCTGTGAAAAGGGCGATTTCGTATATGGCAATTGTTCTTTCATAGTTCAGGAATTCTCATTGAATTAACAATTTGTGGGCCGGATTTTGAGAATGTGGCATTAATCAATATTCATTGTCACCGTATATTGCTTCGGATTTTTACAATGTCCTTGCTTTTTGTCGATTATGGTCAAACGTGGCGTAAATTGTGTGAATCATTATTGAACAATTCAATCCCTCTCTTGAGATTTTCATCTTCTCCACTGCCAAAGCTTGTTTACTTCTCCATGTATTTTACTGTGAACCTTATGCCTACTTCTGCTTTACAGGAGATAAATTCGAATCTAGATTACAAAAATCCAATATACTCTAAAAGTCAAAGATAAAAATATATGGAGATAACGAACAGTATTCAAGCTCAAAGTCCGTGCAAACAATACGAATTAGGAGCAGAGCAAACACGGACCTCTAAAACATCAGAGGTGGGATCAGGTGCCATGGAGGAGTAAGCATCTCCTGCCGACCGGTCACACCCGCCGTGTGCTCCTTGTCATGATCGGGAAATAACGAAAAAAATCATGTCGACATAATGGTCTAACAACTAGTATGAAAGAAACCAGTCGGCATTTAACATAATGGTAGATAGTATTTGCTGACAAGGTCATTGTATCGACTACAGGGAGTGACACATCGTCAGTAAATGCATAGTTGTATTATTTTCAATTTTGCAGACTTTCTGAGCCCCCATTTTGGATTCTTAATACAATAACGTAAAAGTAAATCATTTGAACTGTCAGCTAAATTCGGAAAGACGTGGTTTTTCTATTTTCTAATATCTTTTTTATTCGAACACGACATTATTTCTGCTTCATATACTCGTTGCTTTATAAAACCCTAAAATACTGAATAAAATTCATGTACTATAATAATATTACTAGGTGTATTATTGTTCGTTAAAATTATATTTTTCTGATGGCTTAAGAAAGAAAGCATCGGTAAAGAAAGGTATACGTTATAGGACATACTTTAGCTCTTTGCTGAAAACATTTACAAGAAACGATAAATATAAAACACCTGGTTGTGATTACGATAAATATATATTACTAACCTTTGTTTGAAATTTGGCGTCTGAACTTGGGAGTAAAAACTCCTCGGATATACGTATCCAAGGTACCAGAATATTGGTTGGGCGTTAAGTCACGTGCCTGAATGATACTTATTATCAACTCTGAAACCTCCCTAAAATGGGAAAAAAGAATGTAAAATGTAAGAGACGACAAAAACCTGCATGATGATATTGTGGTATTAATTACAACTAAACACACGCCCAAGTAAGACCACAGGATGGTTTTTGACACGTATACACGTTTTTTCCCTAGTACATGTACCTCTAAAATATTGGAGTGAATTTTGGTGAGGAACAGTACTACATTTATTAGCAAACAGCGAGTAAAAGTATATGTCTTGAATTGGATAAAACCCACATATTATGGCTAGGATCGATGTTTGGGTGTTCCACTAGAATAACGACCAGATTGTGGTTCCGCCAATCCGGAAAAGGTCTATTTCAATGCCGGGTCAGATTACCGTGTTTAACAAGCCAGTTATTGATAAGCGACAATTTTTTCTTGAACAAAAATTTTGAAGCAGGGAGGTTGACACTGAGCGAATGATCAATGGATAGCGATGATGATAGCATTCACTTATAAAAAAGTTGGTCACGAACTATCGGTGTATGCAAATATGAAATCGTGCACATAGTATTAGATTTCAAATATCAGTTGTATGACATGTGACAGGAAGTATCGATTTTTGCCAGGCGCCTTATTGCTTTACATCCGGTTTCTGTTTTTTTCAAATAGTATAGAAAAACCAGAAGTCTCTGTGGAGACTGAAGCTCTACTGGTTTGTACTTATAGCAAAGGAAGAGAGAAGTTCTTAAGCAGTTGGGAATTGAAACTTTACCACAGCAATAAAAAGAATAATGATCCTTGATTAAGTCTCTTTATGTTCTTAGTGTAGTCTACTTGCATGCCACATTATATTATAATCAGACTTAAACTGTATTTGGAGTAGAATTTTGAGAGTTTTTAACAGAAATTTAAGAAAACCAAAACAGAAAACCAAAACTGTTGGAGGAGTAGCATTTTGAAAGAATTTCACAGAATTTTCTATTTTTAGTAACAACGGCAACACCGTTCATCGAAATCAAAAACCGATATACAGAATTATGTATCTTAGTGTAGTCTACTTGTGTGCCAAGTTATATTGAAATCAGACCAAAACTGTAGGAGGAGTAGCATTTTGAGAGAATTTCACAGAAATTTCTATTTTAAGTAACAATGGCAACACCGTTCATCGAAATCAAAAACCGATATACAGAATTATGTATCTTAGTGTAGTCTACTTGTGTGCCATGTTATATTGAAATCAGACCAAAACTGTAGGAGGAGCAGCATTTTTGAAAGAATTTCACAGAAATTTCTATTTTTAGTAACAACGGCAACACTGTTCATCGAAATCAAAAACCAGTAAATAAAATTATGTATCTTATTGTAGTCTACTTGTGTGCCAAGTTATATTGAAATCAGACCAAAACTGTAGAAGGAGTAGCATTTTGAAAACATTTCACAGAAATTTCTATTTTTAGTAACAATGGCAACACTGTTCATCGAAATCAAAAACCGATACACAGAATTATGTATCTTAGTGTAGTGTACTTGTGGGCCAAGTTATATTGAAATCAGACCAAAACTGTATGAGGAGTAGCATTTTGAAAGAATTTCACAGAAATTTCTATTTTTAGTAACAACGGCAACACCGTTCATCGAAATCAAAAACCGATACACAGAATTATGTATCTTAGTGTAGTGTACTTGTGGGCCAAGTTATATTGAAATCAGACCAAAACTGTAGGAGGAGTAGCATTTTGAAAGAATTTCACAGAAATTTCTATTTTTAGTAACAACGGCAACACCGTTCATCGAAATCAAAAACCGATACAGAGACTTATGTATCTTAGTGTAGTGTACTTGTGTGCCAAGTTATATTGAAATCAGACCAAAACTGTAGGAGGAGTAGCATTTTGAAAAATTGTTTACAGAGAGACAGACAGACAGACGGACAGACGGACAGACGCATTACTATCGCATAAGCTCTTCTGGTCTCTGACCAGTAGAGCTAACAAAGTTTTCCACTGGTGAGATTGACATCTTGTCTTTCATCCTAGATATCTGAACTAGAGTTAAATTTTTTTCTATAAAAGTAAGAGACATGCACAAATGGAAGCGAAGACTGTAAAATGTCACTTCAAGAAAAAAAGATCGAAAAATCCATAAGAAACCACACAAATGATGGCAAAGAAAGACATGAAATTAGCTTGAAAATTTTCTGTGCAGTTCGATCCCATTACAGCGGCACAAGTAACAATTAATTGCTCTTTAGTTCAGGCTATTTTTGTTAGATGATTATATTACTATTGCTATTTCTAGATATCTTTTGGCGTGAAATTCTATCCAAGATCTGTTTATGACAGCTTTTTATTTCTAAATGTTATATATCGTTTTGAGCATTGACCACCAACAGTCGATGACCGATAACACAAACTTTACTTTGTCATGTCTAATACCATTTTCTTTACAAGCTTAGACAAACCTGTCATATTCTAAGGCAAATTCCAGCTGTCCTATTTTTGGCATGTCCGGTTTCATCTCCAACACTGACGAATCAGAAGCCACGCTGTCACATGACTCAGCTCGACGAATCGCTGGTGGCATTTCTGCCTCAGATGCTGAAAGTGAAATATTCAAATATTTGTTCCTTCCCAAGTAATACTCTTGGCAAAGTAAGGTACTCGCAATAGAAGTGAACTTGTCCTTTTAATTCATGTCCTGGCATTGTAAGGAACATAGACTTACCTAAAACTTTATAAATACTTACCAACTGATGCATTCCCAACAGAAACTGGACTGCTGCGAGCACTATCCGGAATTGGTGATTCTGATTGTCCGTATCGTGAATCACTCACAACATTATCATATTGTGCGTACTTCCCACTTGTGTCAAGGGCAAACTCTGACGATTCTGAATTGACCTTGAAAAACAAAATTATAAAAAATAACAGGTCTAAAATGCAATTGATGCGTCTAAAAATATATCAAAAGTGACAGACTCTTTAGTGATAGACGATTGAAAATACATATATCTATCCCTTTTTGAGCAATTATAATATTAACAAAAAGCCAGTTTTATTAAACGCGATATCCCTGTATGTTACCATGGCAACTGAGACACATAGCAAAAAAATTTGATTGTTTGTGTTGTAAACTAAATAGTCAAAATAAAAGAAAGGCAGGGATTGGAGTCAATATGATAAGCAAATCAATAATTTATAAGAAATTCAAGAAAAGAGAGGCTTTGCTTCTTTCATGCAAATTACGACATTGCAACAGGTTTGCAATTGTATATTCTGCCACCAATAAAAACAAAACACGCACCATATATCCATTGTACTGTTCATGCTGCGTCAGAACAGCTTTCTCTTCACTGGAGGCAAAACATGAGGTAAGATGGTAAATCCCGTAAACCCGGATCAACACCGCGATCACAATCGTTACTGCCACAACGATTACTATGACAACCAGAGCTATGGCAACATCACTCATAGTCTCGCCCAATTCTCGTCAAGGAGAACCTGACTGAAACAGAAAAAAATCGAATGAAATATTTACAAATCTCCCTTTTTAAACATGCTTTCTTCATTAAATTTTTGTCAAGGTTAGGTTCAGATTACTTGATTTGATACCTTCACCTTCATTTGATACATTCCCCTTGGCAGTTCTTGTGCCACAAGTCACGTGAAAAAAAAAGAGAATTTTACGCTGATCAAAACTGAGCTATACTAGTATTTTACTTTTCTCAGTATTATTAAAACAATTTCTTTGAATGCAGCGCACAGGAATATACTTTCTATGTTCTTAAGGATGACTGTACAAAACTATACGGTGATCTACCCACGCATGCAATTCGCCTGAATTATTGAAACACCCATTACGATACAATATACTCTGTCTAATTGTCTTATAAGCCTTTGGTTGTTTTCACTTGTATATAGAAACAAATGAAAAGAAATGTATGCAACTTTGATTTGCATACATGTAAATAGAGAAGAAATTCCATAATTCTCTTGAACCCTTGAGGATATTTGATTACATTACTGTAACACGAGCAGTGTTATCTACATAGAAACCCGAGGAATTAATTATTTCTCAAGACCGATACCCGAGGACCAAATTTTATCAAAAAACCTTAATAGATACGAGTTCATTCATTTAGCTTTCATAAAGATACCATTAACAGTTGTGCCATATCAGGATTTTATATGCATTGTAAATAACAACCATTTCCAATATCATTTTTACCCAAATGTAAAAACTGACCGCAAATATGATTAATACATATAATGATGTATATATGTAAATATATATTTTATTAGTGTTTGATCAAACACAAAGAGCAAAAACTAATCTAACGTACAAACAGATATGATTAAACGATTTTTGTATGATGAAGTTGATGCTCAGTTAGTGCCTATTTCTATTTTCTACGGTGCTACACGGTAAAGCTGAGGCTTCCATAATTGGTATATTTAATTCTATTTCATATAACTGGTAAAGGTTTGTCTTTTTATAATCCAAATATTAATTTCAAAGGATATATAGAATGATACAAAAGAGCACGAACTTTTCTCAGTATTGTGTAATTTAGATCAATAACGTGTTCGAACAAAAACTCGAGACGACGACTTGAAATTACTTCCTGCGAACCATTAGTACTTCTTATAACGTTTAGACCCACAAATAAAAAAAAAAATGTTAACAAACTTTCATTAAAGAAAGCAATCCTCTCACTCTTAGATGCTTTCATGAAAGCAGTTAATATCCGCTAGTACATCAGAAAACACGGTAAGTCATTTATAGTCGCGTCAAACGTTTTTCATTCTCACTAATACAGATTAACATCGCATTGATTTCCATCTTAGGGCTAGTCTAGAGGGAGAACCATTCCGTCCGACAATAATATTAGACACTTCCATAATGTTTTAATGAGTAAAATGTCTTATAGATTGTTATTCTCAGACAGTCTGTTATTCTCATACAGAGTGTTATTCACTCTTTGGCTGTTATTGTCAGGGGCATTTTAGTCACACGGACTTTTACTCTCTTTCCCGCAATAAATGCTACATTGTATGTACGTATGTACTCGCGTCTCGCTCATTAACATGGAGAGGGTGCCTTGAGCAGAAAATAAACCTTTTACGCTAATTTCTTTTTCCTTTGAAATTTGCATAATAGTGAGAAAAAAAATAACAATCCATATACACTTAAATTCAAAGACAGATGACACTCTTTGTTTTCTACAAACTGAACAAACTAAAATAAGATACAAAAAAGATAATATAAGAAAAAAAAGTAATGTATCCCACTGAGAGTTATCTGTCTTAGCGGAGGATTGATGAACCTTAAAGGGATTTGTTGCGTGACTTCAAATATGTTCGTTAAACAAGTGCATCTATTTCGAAGGTTAATTGTAAATGGAGAAGTGATTCATATATTTTTTTCTTTCGTTCTTGTGGTCTCTGGAAGATGTATTAACCCAAGCACACGATAACGCGGTCTATTATACAATCGGGATTTTTGTCAAAAATTACAGTGGGCGTTGTTTTTTTTGTTTTTGTTTTTTTGTTGTTGTTGTTATCCATTTCAAATTGAAACTTAGGTTTTGGGGAAATTATATTCACTATGCATATGGACATTTTTATAAAGGCTTTAAAGAAAATATTTTTCTCTACCTACATGTTGAAAAAATCATTTTCTAATGCATTTGATTATTTTAAAAGGATTTAAGGAATAGGAAAATCACAATTCTTTTACTTTAATATCTCGTAAATATATGCTTGTATGTTTTGTTTTGTGGAAATCAATATTTGGAGATTTAGACATTATGTTGCTAAATTATAATTATTACATATGGTTATGCACGTTATGCAATTTTTACAAGAAGATGAAAAGAACGAATTTATGTTGACAAGACTGAAAATAGACGAAGAAACATTCCCTCTCTTAATAACTTTTTTGTAAACATATTAAAACTGGCGTGTTAGATAAACTGAGATTGTATCCCCTTTCCATTTACAGCAGGTAATAAACCACGTTACGTGACGCCAGGACATTTTAAAGAAGAAATGGGAAAAATCCACATTAATTAATCCTCACCTCTATTTCTGTATATATTGATGAAAGGAACTCTTTTTGTAACTACAAATTTACATCCTACGCGATCCTTTGTCATGTGATTAAGTAAATTTCCCGGGGAGAAATCAGGAGTAAGCCTATCAGCGACAGTGGACTACTGACAAGCCCACCTACTCCACAGACAAATCTTTGTGATATATGACACCAGTACGCCCAATAAAACTTTGACACTTCATATGCAGTTATGATTAATTTTCCCAGTTTGGTCTGTTGATTATTATGATTTTTAAAACGGGAGATAACTCAACAAATATAATAAAAAGTAATGCACATGAAAATTTTACATGAACGGGTTTTAAATGATGTGATACATATATGCAGAATGCACTAGACCTTTTTAAAAGGTTGAACACTGAGGGAAAACACTAGTAGTTGGAGAAAAGGGAGAAAGGGGATAAGAAAGCTTTAAAGGAGATCGAAAAAAAAAATGAAATGTAAGAGAATGCTGAACTTTGGGGGGGGGTGAAGCTGAAAAATATGGAAATCTCTGTTAGGTATCATTTGCTGATCGATCACGACAAAAAAAATTTAAAATTTCAAAAGAACCAGAGCGACACAGATCTATTAAGACAATTGATCAGAGAATGTGCTATTATATGGAATTTAAAACATTACATACTTTAAATTTTAATTTTCTATCAGTCAAATAATTGTGATCTAGCACATTAGACGATGGTACATTTTTTTAAAATGTATAAAACATGGGAATTTTAATTGTGCAAAATATTGCAATAAAATGATACAAAGAACGCATTCATTAACAATTAAAATATTGATTCAGTATAAATCATTAATTCACTATAATCATACATTAGAAATGGTTATTGGATGGTCGATACGATAAAAGTGAAAGCTGACACAATATCGGAAAATGCTTCCGAAACAGAGAACGCAATTTGTATTTTCAAAATGACGGTATACAGGGTAGATTTATTTTAATCAATAGAAAGATTCAAAGACAAAGTAAAGATCAATCACCAATCTCTAGCATTGCTTAGATCTGCAATTACTGATAAACTATAACCATTGAGACTTGAAAGTAAATATACACATTATACATTATGTTTGTCAGAGGAGGGATGACAAGGATTAACTAGAATCCGCAGCGACGCCTTTATGTACGTGCTATGGGACTTATTTCATCAATATAAACCGTGTCACAAATATACATGTATTTTTATACAAAGAGATGTTTTATTTTTAAAATCGTCGTCAATACTTTTACCACGTGGGTTTCTAATGTACTAAGGATTCTGAACCAATATTAGCGATTTTTAAATACAAGGAATATTTAACAACAGGGAAAGAAACATGGGATAATATTATATGACTATACATATTAATTGATACTTTGGTAAATGAGCTAAATTAACAGTCCTGTTCAAAATCATCCTTTCGCGAGTTCTATAGTCGAATATTGACCGAAGTTCTTTTTATACCAGTTGTTTACAAACTGAACTGTCTTTGTCCGTAAACATGACAAAGAGTACACGGTGGATGTAAAGGATCGACAAGGAATGCTCACTCCTCCTTGGCACCTGATTATCTCTGATGTTTTAGAGGCTCGTGTTTGCTTTGCTCCTTAGACCTGATTTGTATACTAGTATACATTGATGTATAGGAATAAAATAGATACATGGAAACAATATTGAAATAACTTAAGTGCACGTGATTAAAAATATTATATGTATTATAGTGGCACTAATTTTAAAACATTTTAAAGCTAGATAAATGAATAAAAATTGTTAAGAAATTAAGCAACAGACTGTGGAAGAGAAATTTAGATCGCAAAAATATTCATATATTGAAAAAACATTTCGACCCCATCATCTTATTTGGAATCTATGATATACCTCCTCTCTCGGGATGCCCCCCCCCCCCCGGAAAAAAATCCTAGATCCGCGCTGGCAATTTATATAGAAATTAATATTTCACTTCTGGTCCTTTAGAATTTTTTTTAAATTTTTGATGACAAAAAGTCACACACACCACAGATTTGCTTAACATTAACCCTTATCATTCTGATGTAATGAATGTATTAAGATGGCATGGAAATTGTTCAGAATGTCTATTTCTGTAATCGATTATAAACCAAGACACAACATGAGATGAATTAGTATATCCGCCTTTTGGTACATAAAAATTGGATTGAAGAGGTCGTTGACGCCTAAAGATCTGCATCGATAGATCGATAACCGGGATCTCGAAGTATTACTTGTTTACACTTGCATCGATATGCATTATTTAAGAAAATAAGAAAGAATTAACCAAATATAAACACTAAAAAATATATATAACGAAATTAAATCGAACAACTTTATACTTATCAAATTAACATGCTAGCATTTCTTTTTTTAAGTGCTATAATAATTATAAGAAATGATAAAGGATGTAAAACAAATTATTGAAGTATCCAGTACGTATTGAATGATGAAGGAGAGAGCATTTATGTACATACAAGGTAGAGGGTTTCACGTATATATAGGGTCTTTTAATAATTTATTTCCACATAACCGTGTTACTACTTTGAGGGGTAAAGATCGATGTGCCTTTTTACATTATTGCGGAACGAATGAAAAATTAATCATTTAGTAATGAAAAAAAAAATTACTAAAAGGTTCTATTTACCCATCGTGAGTATCTAGTCGCAATTACAACAATTTGCCATTATTAACGATCCAAATTAAAGTCACATACTCTGAAGCGGTGGACTTTATAAACACAAAAAAAAATTCGAAACGGTAAAATGAAACTGTAAATGCATGAGAGAGAGAGAGAGAAAGAGCATTCGATATCTGCATCGTTTCGAAATTATTGCGTAATTTTAATTATCAGTAGCTTTAGGCATCTACAACCGTACACGTACGACAGTCCAACGCTTTTACTCATTCACAGTTTTCGACTTATCCGATTTGTCGCTTCTCAGCTGAAAACACCAACGACAACTTACAACTTACCTACCTGCACTTGAAATATAATCCCTCTGCATTAATCTCCCCTCAATTTCTATCAGATATAGGTAACCCTCTCCTAGCTTTTAACAGTATTTTTTTTCCTACCGAGGTAACTTCATTAAGCAGAAATCGCAGAGCCTCATCGATCGATGCGCCAATCCGGGCTTCCGGGTAAATCAATGTACCATTGTCAACGAAAAGGCGGATCGGCCCATTCTTGGAGTGAAGAATCTGACACCAGGCTTCGGGCCATAAAACTTAGACGCACTATGTTTTGATTTGAGTCTCACTTTTATTTTACAAAAAAGGAATTCATAGTGGAAAAGTGATGTCAAATGGGTTTAAAAGTGAAGACTTGAATGGTTTTCAGAACCAGAAGGTCATTTTCCAATTTTCTTTTGAAAAGAATAAAAATTGGTGCATAAGAACGAAGTTCATAGGAAGAAATTGTCCCCCGCTTTCGCGAAAGCAAGGGGACATTAAATCTGTCCGTCTGTCAGTCTAGAGTTGTCCGTCCGTCACAAAACTTTAACCTTGCCCATAGCTTTTGATTAAGTGGAGCTATGACTTTCATATTTCTCATGTATATTCCTTGGGACAAGACTTTTCTTTGGGTACTACCAAATTTGACTTTTTGACCTTGTAGATTTCCGTACTTATGAAGAATCACATATATTATCCTTGTAAGAAGACCTTTCATTGGATACCAACAACTTTGACCTGACCCTTTGACCTTGGCCTTAGAGATTGACCTACTTTTAAAATTTTTTACCTTGGCCACAACTTTTGATCGGTAGATACTAGGACTTTCTTATTTCATATGTATTCTTTGTGGCAAGAACTTTCATTGGACACCAACAACTTTGACCTTTTGACCCTGGAGATTTCCGTACTTATAAAAAAACTTCACCTGGCCGTAACTTTTGAATGGTAAGAGCTAGGGCTTTCTTACTTCATATATGTAATTTTTGTAAGGAGACCTTTCATTGGATACCAAAAATTTGACCCTTTGACCTTAGTCAAAATGTCAAATATAAAAATAGTGGGTTCTTTTCATGTTAAGATATTACTTCTTGTGCAAGGTTGCCATACGGGATCATCGGTGTTTCACAAACACATCTCGTTCCTTATATTGAGAAGAGATAGGGCTTTCATATTTGACATGTGCATTACCTGTGACAGACATTTCCGAGATGCTATGATTTCTACCCTTGACCTTGACCTTCACGATTGGCCTTATCTTTAAAAAAAAATCAACTTCATTGATTAATTTCTAAATGACATTGATAGGGCGTTCATATTTGACACAATATGTCTCACCCACAAAGACACCGAATGCGGGGGACCACAATTCTTGAATTTGCTTGTTTGACATTTGACATTCATTCGATTGACTTAAAAATGGTGCATAAGAAGTAACATCTTAACATGAAAAGAACCCACTTTGAATTTTTGATATTTGACATTTTGACTACCATTTTAGTTTAAAGCGGAGGATATTAATTAGTTTCCTAGTCCGTCCATCTATCTTGTTACATGTACATGTATTCCATTCTTCTTCAACACTTCGTATCTAGATCTGCGAAAGTATAAAGTACGCAAGTTTTTCCAGTGACTTTCCACATCTCAAGCAGAAAATCTTGATTGATTTTGGGGTGCAAACTTTGGGGTAAAATACTCATAAATCATTTAAAAATAATAACATACGGCCTTTTCCATTGAAATTTAAATATTATGACTTCCTATGACTAAAAAAGGACCTTTAATGATTTTGAGGTTAGAAAGGTCTAATGTCAAGGTCACAAATTATTCACTACATAAAAATGTTTCCAGGTGATGATACATTAGTAAAATGACACTTTCATAAGATATTGAAGTTAAAGGTCAAGGCCATTATATTCTAAAACAATACACTTAGTCTCAAAAAAAATACTTAAGCTTCTACAATGAACTCTCAATACTTTCTAGGTCACTGTTAATGCTGTATATAGGATTATTTTCGCCCCGCTTTATTTTTGCCCTTGCACCCTTTGCCCCGCTTTAAATTTGCCCAGTCACAGTTTTGTTTATTTAAATTGTACTGTATTCTTTGATTTCGCCCCTTTTTAAAATTTACCCAACTGAGGCTAGGGCAAAAGGAGCAAAAATAAAACGCCGCAAAAATTCCACTGTATATAGTATTCAAATAATGATAAAAACTGGTTTTCACATTCACTTCAATGCTGTCTGTAGCAAAAACATGAGCCACGTTGATTTTGATGTTCAAAAACTTAAAGTCACATATCCCTTGTTTTTTATTACGAACTTTTTGGTCAAGGTTTGCCCTTAAGCACGGTGATATCAATTCTTTAAAAAGCTTGGTAGATTTTTATTTGTTTTGTTGTTTCTTTCTTTTTTTCGGGGGGGGGGGGGGGGTGAGGAAAGGGTGAAACGACAGACCGTCATGTTTGAAAATTGAACTTTCAAGCCGAGGGAAATATTCTCGTAGGTCGTGGATGTACATGATCAACTCTGTTTTATTTATATCCCCCGCTTGAAAAGGAAGGATTACATAGTACATGTTATATGTTCATAGTACATGGATGTTCGTCTGTCTAGCTGTCTGTCTCAGTCTGTAGTTCTCTCTGTCTCTAACACTTTCGTTTCTGCGCGATATCTCAATAAGCCTTTGAGCTTTTGCAATGAATTTTTAAACAATTACTCCCTATGGCCTAAAGAAGCTCCCTATAGATTTTGAGGCTATTTTTTTTAAAATAAAAAATCTGTTTTAAT
>NW_026927019.1:0-29244 GCF_032062105.1 Saccostrea cuccullata | reverse complement strand
AACGTATTAGTAAGTTTACAATTTTCCAAACTTTATTAAATTTGTTCTTTTAATTTTTCATCAAACTCGTATTAAATGCTAATTATTTTCTAACATTTACGATCCCACAATATGTTATATTATGCATTTAAACATTAAATAATCGCAGCACTTAAATAGCATTTAAGGTAAAATTAAACCCGACTTTTCATGCAGTGTGGCCTTGTGGTTCTTGAGAAGAAGATGAAAATGTGAAAAGTTTACGACAACGCCAAAGCCAACGACTACGACAACGACGACAGACAACGGACAAATTTTGATCAGAAAAGCTCACTTGAGCCTTCGGCTCAGGTGAGCTAAAAAGATGGTGAAATAATTTGTCCATTACATTCAATTATAAACTATCATTCTATAAATGACACCTGCAAACTGTCAGAATTCTGGAACTTACATTGTGTTGAACAAAATCCTCTATAACAAAGCGTGACAATTCACCGTTTATAGATACAGTGTTTATTCTGATAAGACGTTGCAGTTACGGTATGCTAAGAACAATTATCTTTTGAAATAATAGAACAAATTATTATGATTTGAAGAAATCATATACATGTATATGACTTTAGTTAAATATCATGTATGTTTTGTGTCTAATAGACTCTGGCCATTAGAACTCACTTTTTGTATTTAATAGAAATTGAAGGATAGGAAGCTGAAATTTTTCTTTTTCAATTAAGTTTAATTATCACTTTTGCCTGTCAATCATTGTTCATTCATTCACTGTTAACGTAACGTTTTAAATGTTTTTGATCATATTATTTTTGTTTTTAATTGAGATTACTGAAACATACGGTTATTACTGATAGACGTTTATAGAAAAAGAAAACATAGATATGTAAAATGTTAAGGTACACTAGATACTAACAGTCAAAATGCCATGAATATAGATAAGAACTAATGGTCTAATTACTTATTAGGACTTCATGCAAAAAATATTTTTATTTCCAATATCTCTGTACGAGAAACAATTACAAATTGTTCAGGTTCTCTATTTTTTTACATTAATCTACTGGAACTTGTAGCACATGAAAATGCGGAATCAAAAGCATGTAAATATATAGAATAACTGTCAGAATGTTACACTACAATGTGCAATCAATCAGCCAGTGTGATAATTTTATGCAGAAACGCCTTCTTTCCATATAGTATATTCATACTTGATGGCAATGTATTAAGAACAAAGAATTGAATAAGCATCTACCCGTATATAATAATTAGATGGATTGATTGAATATTGTTTAGTATTTTCCATTCATATGGAGTCACCGTATGTCGGTGAAGGGCTTTAAATTTTGACCTTTGCTCGGCACTCGGGGCCATTGAGCAGTGAGGGATCTTTATCGTGCCAACGGCTGCCGCTAGCACGGGGCTTCAGTTTTTAAGGTCTCATCCGAGGGACCCGCAACTTTCACTTCAAAGTGCCGAGCGCATGGCGAAGGAACAGTTGCTACCCATTTTAACGAGTAGGTCAGTCGCGGCCGAGATACGAACTCACGACCCCCCGATCACGGAGTGAGCGCTCTACAGACTGACATATAATAATTTGTATTTCGCATTTGCAATGATGCCTACTAGATTAGAACTTTACTGATTGGGGCTTTATACAAAATATAATTATATTTAGATTCATAAGGATATACATTATTTTGGATTTTAAGATATGACGGTCTTATTGTGACTAAAGATAGAAAGGCATATGAAATCAATAGGGAATGCCTCATCTAGAGTTTTGATCATATTTTAATATGAAATTCATTTTACCAGATAATAATGTTCTTTTCTATTTTTTTTTTTGGTTTCTACAAACACTGTCTTTATGATAATAAAGGTTCTATTTAATTGCTTTCAAAATGTTGAACATGTACCTTTAGTTTTGGTCCGATTTCAAAAGACAGTATACAGAAAGACTACACAGAAATTCATTTTAATTCTCGTAACAGGCTAGTAGTCCTTTAGTCTTATCAGTAAATTATTGTACATTCGTTTAAGATTTTAAAAATGACATTCAAATATACCGTTGAATTTAATAGCTTTGTTTTCTTATTAACTTTTTCTAACATTTTTTCATGATAATCTTTTTAAATTGCGAATTCTTATTTGAAAGGGTATGTTGTTTATTTCCAATGGCCTTAAATGATGTACGTGTTTGCTTATGCATTTCACTGTTTTAATAGTTTCCCTTGTAATATTAAAAAAAAAATATATGAATTTCTTGAATTAAAAAAGGTAACAATATAATTTTGCATTATCCTTACATGTATAATAAAGAAAATGTACTACACTTATAAAAGCTAGTTTACATCCCCCTTTATGCTGTTTCTTCTACAGTCATCAGACATATGCATAGAATTTAAATTTTCAAATAAATTTTACAATTAACATATATCATATACATATTTATATATATCTCTTTGCATCCTAAGAATTGCGTAATGATTTTTTTTATTCTCATATTTTTCATAACAGGAACAATTAATTTAAATTCATATTTTGTTTAAAATGAAATATATCCCTGTCACGGATTTTAAATATTTGATTTGTTAAAGGTTTTTTTTTTATATGAACATCTACAGACCTCCAGAGAAAGTATTTCGTGAATATATGTACATGTATAATCTGGAAATTAAGCATAGAAATAGAAACCCTAAAAAAATCACACTTTACCTTCTAACTGACAAAAGCTTTTCATCGCCAGTCGGGAAAACTACAACAACATTACTGTATAGGGGGGAAATAGCTCGCGGCGTAAAAAAAATGTAAAAATTACAACCCGTGAAATTAATCCCCTGTACAGTATTTTAAAGTTAACTGATGGTAACTGGTCGTTTTTGTGATATATGTATTTCCCCATTACATTGTATGGAAGATCTAAGGAGGATCTAAACTCTAACAAAAAGTGCTTTTTAGACTTGGAGAAAAATAATGCATACAAAGATGTGCATATTGAGACTATTTAATTTATTTTTAACCTAGGGTACCTACCTACGGTTCCTGCTCAATCCTGAAAAAAAATTTTCAAAGACAATTGCGCATGCCTAACAAAATTGCTGATGTTAACTTACGTTGTGGAATGGAAATAAGGAATTCAAATTCCTATTCTTGGTCTCATATAATGCTATCAATATTTTAGTTTATTACATATTGTGTAATTAACGGTAAACGAGCATTTTCTATCTCATTTCTAAGGTCAAATCAGTCTAATAGCAAAATTAGAATTATTTAGTGTAAAGTGATTAAAGCTTCCTTAAAGAGTCGAGGCTACATAAAGTAGAAAATATGCCCTGATAAGGACCTACCTTTGTCATTCGTTATTCCATTTAAGTAATTTGACCTCAATTTAGATTTGAAATGTACCTTTTAAGCTCAATGAAAACTTTTTTGTGTGTCGTTTTATGCTTCAACCCGTTTTTATATTAAATTTTTGTTAAAAACAATCCATGTATTGCGGGGTTTTTTTTAGCGGGTTACATGTATTTACAACAGTCAATGCAAAAAAGGTATTTCTAGTTCTGTATATTTTTGTGTCTATTTGATATAAGTAATATATTTTATGAAATATTAAAGATTTCTTAACCTTTTTATGATGTTATGATTTTGAACCGTTCCCAATCATCCATGAAGTCCATTATCTATGTAAATTTTTAACACTTCAATTTCCATTTTTGTGAAACTTTGTATGAAAATTAAAAACAACTTGCATACAGTTTAACATCTTCCTTTTACTTAAATACAATTAAAGTTGTTATTTCAATTTGTTGGCAAATTTGTACAATCTGTCCTTAATTAACTACATATAGAAGGAGGATTAATCGAATTATAAACATTTGAGACAATGGTTAATTCGAAAGTCCTAATATGAACATAATGAAATATCATTACGCATATTTAAGCACTTAGTCGACAGAATTTCAATAGATGAAATCACAAATCTGAAAACCTTGTTTACCCACCCCATTTATGATGGTCATAAGACAATTTATTCTCCTAATAGGAATGTTATCCGACTTAACCCTTCCGTTGGTCTATGGTAACAGGAAATGTGCTCCTCCTCCTAACCCCCCTGTCCAGTTAGTCCCACTGATGTTCGATTGGGGACAAATCTAGACTGTATGGATGCCAGTAAAATGGTTGAATGTTATTATTTGAAAGAAAGTCTTAACAAAATTTGGCTACATGAATAAGGCATAAACAGCCTTTGTTGCCTCTAACACCTTCATATTATCACAAAATTTCAGGTTTTAAACATCCATAGTATGCTTCTTGTCTTGATCAGGTTTGAAAAGAATTTTATGATAAAGATTTAAACAAACTTGAATTTTACACCTTAATATTCTTCCATTGTAATATGAAAAAAATTCACTTTGTTGTTCTAAGGAAGGTGAATTTTATAGATTTACTTCTTTTCCCTTATGCAAAATTCTGATCCACATCTTAGTCCTCCCTTACCTTACCCAGGGGTCCTGATTTTAACAATCCAAAATTTACGCTGTATGAGGTTGCCTCTATATCAGTTTTTTTTTTTAAACATTTCTTATATAATTATTATAAAGATATGATTTTCCATGGGTAAAAACATCATACACATGGTAATTCGCGAAATAAGTTGCTTATTACTTTGAATCAAGCACAATGCATGGAGTATAAAGAGGGTCATATGAATAAAGTAAACATTTCGTAAGAACAACAATTGTGAGTTAAGGCTAAAATGGAGATTTCTTAGCAAATGAGCTAATAATATGCATAAATTTGATGTGCTTTATACAAAGAAAGCTCAAATTAATTTCTTTATTCATACATAGTACCCACAGCATATTATAGCTAGTCTACATTGTGACGACATATTTTGACTTCATTTTTCTTTATCCCATCACACACCAACAACATTCAAACCCACTCAGAAAAAATCTAAGTGTATAGATTATGTAAGACTCCAAAGTGCAACAACCAATTAAAACTGCAATAATTTCGCCAAAATACAACGGTCTTTGTCAAAACACACGCCAGTATCAGATGGTCACATCAACGTCCGATGTTTCGTTTCCAATGAGAGACGATGTTCTTAAGTTTTGTGATAAATTATGAAACGCTTATGACCGACTGTGCAGAGGAACAATAAACGTATATGACGTCACAATAGCCAGACTTTAATCCTTGACATCATTGTCCAGCATTCAAAATCCATAAATTCATATTTGTCCTCGCATGCAAGGTTACTGATTTTGCTAATTTCTTTTTCCATCAGATTTAGTTTTCCAACACCACTAGACAGATAAGATTTTTGTCCTGGAAGTTTAGTTTAAAATATTATTATTTGTCTAATAATGTTTCACTTCGAACCTTCATGATAGTTTTATGTTTAGTCCTAACACACTAGTTGACTGAATTGGGATAGTTCAGCACCCATCAAAGACGCTGTATATTAATCGTCATGGGCTCATTAATTAGACTGAATAATTATAGTACCGTGCCTATCCAAAATATGAGTGTTTATTATACCCGCACTTTCGAAAGAAAGTTCGGGTATATTGTTGTTACTCATGTCCGTCCGTCCGTCCGTCCGTCCGTCCGTCCGTCCGTCTGTCACACTTTTCTTCCCTGAACTCCTCCTACATTTTTCACAGTAGCTTAATCATCCTTTGAGAGATGGTTGGGGGTGTCATGTAGATGTGCAGTAAGGTTTCGGAATTTTGATTTTGCCCCGGGGGATCAAATGGGGGTCGAAAAATGACGTTTTTTATACAAAAAGCCCCTTCTTCCCTGAACTCCTCCTACATTTTTCACAGTAGCTTAATCATCCTTTGGGAGATGGTTGGGGATGTCATGTAGATGTGCAGTAAGGTTTCGGAATTTTGATTTTGCCCTGGGGGATCAAATGGGGGTCGAAAAATGACGTTTTTTATACAAAAAGCCCCTTCTTCCCTGAACTCCTTCTACATTTTACTCAGCAGCCTTATCATCTTTTAAGAGATGGTTGGTGGTGTCATGTAGATGTGCAGTAAGGTTTCGGAATTTTGATTTTGCCCCGGGGGATCAAATGGGGGTCGAAAAATGACGTTTTTTATACAAAAAGCCCCTTCTTCCCTGAACTCCTTCTACATTTTACTCAGCAGCCTAATCATCTTTTGAGAGATGGTTGGTGGTGTCATGTAGATGTGCAGTAAGGTTTCGGAATTTTGATTTTGCCCCGGGGGATCAAATGGGGGTCGAAAAATGACGTTTTTTATACAAAAAGCCCCTTCTTCCCTGAACTCCTCCTACATTTTTCACAGTAGCTTAATCATCCTTTGGGAGATGGTTGGGGATGTCATGTAGATGTGCAGTAAGGTTTCGGAATTTTGATTTTGCCCTGGGGGATCAAATGGGGGTCGAAAAATGACGTTTTTTATACAAAAAGCCCCTTCTTCCCTGAACTCCTTCTACATTTTACTCAGCAGCCTAATCATCTTTTGAGAGATGGTTGGTGGTGTCATGTAGATGTGCAGTAAGGTTTCGGAATTTTGATTTTGCCCCGGGGGATCAAATGGGGGTCGAAAAATGACGTTTTTTATACAAAAAGCCCCTTCTTCCCTGAACTCCTCCTACATTTTTCACAGTAGCTTAATCATCCTTTGGGAGATGGTTGGGGATGTCATGTAGATGTGCAGTAAGGTTTCGGAATTTTGATTTTGCCCCGGGGGATCAAATGGGGGTCGAAAAATGACGTTTTTTATACAAAAAGCCCCTTCTTCCCTGAACTCCTTCTACATTTTACTCAGCAGCCTTATCATCTTTTAAGAGATGGTTGGTGGTGTCATGTAGATGTGCAGTAAGGTTTCGGAATTTTCATTTTGCCCGGGGGTGGGGGGGATGGGGATCAAATTGAGGTAGAATTTTTATATATATTTTTTTTTTTACATATATTTGACATGTTTAATACCCTGCATTCAAGAACTTCCCTAATATCTTATGCTGCAATAGCTTTAAACCATGATCATTTAGAAAATGATTGGTTTGTTTTGTGTATGTGTAAAATGGTTTTAAAATTTGAATTTTCATATGGATGGCAAAACGGGGCTGGAAAAATATGGCACCTCCCTAACCCTGGTGGTCATGATTTGTACAAACTTGAATCTACACCTCTTGAGAATATTTTCATATTAATCATGCTCTTGGTGTTCCTGAAAAGAAGAACTTTAAAGATGTGTTTCCTTTTATTCCTTAATAAAACTTTGATCCCTAATTGTGGCCTGACCCTAGCCTGAGGTGATGATTTGAAAAACTAGAAATATGTCTATAGGACATGAATGTCCCGCCAGATGTGTATTACTAATGGTACATTAAACAAGAGGCCCATGGGCCACATTGCTCACCTGAGTACTGAAGCTAAGAAAAAGTAGAAATTGGTTTATTATTGAAAAGTTAAATCCAAAAGTAATCCCATGATGAATCATGGATTTGCTTTTCTTCAAAGAATTTTCCCATATATTTCTATGTAAAACTTTGGTCGGCCATTTTGGCCCCGCCCTACCCCCTGGGGTCATGATTTGTACAAATTTGAATCTACACTACCTGAAGATGCTTCCATATAAATATGATGAATTATGGATTTGTCATTCTTGAGAAGAAGATTTTTATAGAATTTTCCTATATATTTCTATGTAAAACTTTGGTCGGCCATTTTGGCCCCGCCCTACCCCCAGGGTCATGATTTGAACAAACTTGAATCTTCACTACCCGAGGATGCTTCCATATAAATTTGATGAATTATGGCTTTGTCATTCTTGAGAAGAAGATTTTTAAAGAATTTTCCTATATATTTCTATGTAAAACTTTGACAGCCAATTTGGCCCTGCCCTACCCCCGGGGGTCATGATTTGAACAAACGTGAATCTACACTATCTGAGGATGTTACTCCATAAGTTTCATCTTTCCTGGCACAGTGGTTCTTGAGGAGAAGATTTTTAAAGAATTTTCCAATATATTTCTATATAAAACTTTGGTTGGCCATTTTGGCCCTGCCCTACCCCCGGGGGTCATGATTTCAAGACATTTGAATATTCACTACCTGAGGATGTTAACCCATAAGTTTCATCTTTCCTGGCACAGTGGTTCTTGAGAAGAAGATTTTTAAAACATGCCACCAAATTTTCATTAATTCCCAATTATCCCCCCTTGAATGAGGGCATGGCCCTTCATTTGAAAAAAACTTGAATCCCCTTCACCCAAGGATGCTTTGTGGCAAGTTTGGTTGAAATGGCCCAGTGGTTCTTGAGAAGAAGTCGAAAATGTGAAAAGTTTACAGACAGCTAGACAGACAGACGGACAAAATATGATCAGAAAAGCTCACTTGAGCCTTCGGCTCAGGTGAGCTAAAAACTAAAATTTGTATTTGTGTATAAAGTTTGATGAAAATATCTTAAAAAGTTTTTTTTCAGAATTGAAACTAAAATATAAATAAATTGGATATAGATAATAAATTCTCATCAAATTATGTATAAGTGCATGTTAAACATAAAAATGTCTTAAATTATTTCTTAAAAACTAAGCAAAATACATATTAAAGAGGAAGGAGGTCAAGGTCACAGGAATGTGCAAGTTGAAGTTTTTGATGCAGCTGAATAGCTCTCACTAATACATATTAGCTTATTATGTTTGATAAAAATATCTTGAATGATTTAATGAAACTGAGCTTAACACTTTGTTTTAAGAAAAGAGAAGTCAAAGGAAAGGTTGTGGTCAAAATGTTGTTCTAGCTGAAAAGCTTACATCAGTGTGAATTTACTTTTATCATATGAATTTTGATAAAAATATAATTAATGGTTTATTTGAAACTTAGATAAACACATATTTTAAAAAGTGAGGTCAAGGTCAAAAGAAAATTCAAGGTCAAAATAAGTTAATGCAATAATAGCTCTCATCAGTATGTATTAGCATATGAAGTTTGATTAATATATCTTGAACTGTTTATTCAAAACTGATCTAGTCTAAGACAGTGAGGTCAATATCACAGGAAATGTCAAGGTAAAAAAGAGTGAAGCATTGTAAAGCTTTAATTGCTTACATCAGTATGTATCATCATGTGAAGTTTCATTACACAACTTGAATCATTATGGTTTCTCTAAAATAAAGCTAAACACTAATTTTAAGAAAATTTAAGTAAAGGTCAAAGGAAAGTAAAGGTAAACAAGATGTGTTTGTGAAACACTATGCGCCCGGCGGAAACAAAGTTCAAAAAATCTATTTTTAGCATATTGGTCACAGTCAAGGTCACAAGGTCACTGACCGTGGTGTCATTTGAAAGAACTTAATCAGTGGAGTATGCATCCCAAATATGAAGTCCCTATCTACTATGGTTTAAAAGTTATGGCCAAAAGTGTAAAAAGCTATTTTTAGCATATAGGTCACAGTCAAGGTCATTGACCATGGTGTCATTTGAAAGAATTTAATCAGTGGAGTATGCATCCTAAATATGAAGTTCCTATCTCCTATGGTTAAAAAGTTATGGCAAAAAGTGTAAAAAGCTATTTTTAGCATCTAGGTCATGGTCAAGGTCACAAGGTCATTGACCATGGTGTCATTTGAAAGAACTTAATCTGTGGAGTTTGCATCCCAAATATGAGGTTCCTATCTCCTATGGTTCAAAAGTTAAGGCAAAAAGTGTAAAAAGCTATTTTTAGCATATAGGTCACAGTCAAGGTCACAAGATCATTGACATTGTTGTCAACTGAAAGGGCTTTATTAGAGGAGTATGCATACCAAATATCAAGTCCCTATCTCCTATGGTTAAAAAGTTATGACAAACAGTGGAAAAAGCTATTTTTAGCATACAGTTCACAGTCAAGGTCACAAGGTCATTGACCTTGATGTCATTTGAAAGGACTTTAATAGTGGAGTATGCATACCAAATATGAAGTCTCTATCTCTTATTGTTCAAAAGTTATGGCCAAGGTTAAAGTTGACAACAGACAAACAGACAAACAGATAAACAGACAAACAGACAGGACAAAAACAATATATGCCCGGGATCTATCGATCCGGGCGCATAAAAAATATTGCCACAGTTGGATAGTTTACATCAGTATATGCATCAGCATATGAACTTTGATAAAATATCTAGAAAATAATTTCTTTGAGCTCGATGGAAAGACAGATGGAAGGGTGGAGGACGGACATGACAAAAACTAATACATGTATTCCTAATCATGGCGTAGCATAAAAAACTTGAATATACATTATATGAGGATGTTTCCATATCAAGATTATACATGCAAATTCAAAGAATTGTGGTCCTTTGCTTTCTGTGTTTAAGTGAATGGGATGCCATAATTTATGGCAGATTGTGTATCAAATATGCATCCCTATCATATGTCACTTTATGAAAATTAGGTCAAAGGGGGGAAATCATCGCATGCTCGAAATATTTTGTTGCAGGTAAAGTACATGTCAAATATGAAAGACCCATCTCTTTTCAATCAAAAGTTATGTATATATATATATATATATAAATATATAATATAATATTTTTGAAAAGTAGGTTAAACTTCTAGGTCAAGATCAGAAAGTCAAAAGTCATGATATATTTAGAAAAGTCTTTTCACATGTAATATACATGTATAATTTAAATGCCATATCTTTTCTCTTTCAAAATGATTAATTTAAAATGTTATTTTTTGGAAAGTAGGTAAAATTTTGAGGTCAAGGTCTCACTTGGGTTAAAAAATCATAGTACATTTAGAAAGTTTTGTGGTAATGTACATGTGAAATATGAAAGCCCTATCTCATATTATTCAAAAGTTATGATCAAGGTTAAATTTATTGTGACGGATGCACATACTGTCAAAGATGGCCAGACTGACAGACAAATAAGATTTAATGTTCCCTCCCTTTCCCCCAAAACGGGGGACAATAATGCCCTTGCTGTTCTTGAGAAGAAGATTTATGATGGAAAAAATCCCCTGCATATTTCTTAACGCAAATCAATATTGTGTTTTTATGTCATTTAATTGTTTGTTTGTTGTTAAACATCCCTCTCAGGAATTTTTCACTCAAATGGAGACACCCCCACTTGAAAAATAATGAGGACAAGTCGGATTTGAGGTCAACATTCATTTTAGGAGTTTTCAACCATTAAGACGTAAAGAGACAGGAACTCGATCCTTACCCTCACCCCATCCCAGACCCCTGTTTATATTCATGACATGTATGCAAACTACTGCTTGTTTTACATTTTTAAAAAAATATGTTAATAGCCTATATACAAATACTTTAATGTGGTCCATCTCTTTGAATGATTTTCATTCCTAATTCTAGGAGGATAGGTTAATGAATGAAATGTCAAGCAATCTTATCATTGATGCACTTTTATTCCATTTAATGCAGTCATATTGTGAACATTTCCAGTTATAATCATTAGGAGAGTGGGGATGACCTCCAGGGGGTTCAAAACCTTTATACCATTAAATTTACATAACATAATAACACAAAAAGCGCAAAATTATGTATGGTCAAATGGAAAAAGTTTCCCACTATTTAGGAGTCACATGATCAATTGCCATTACTGTTTACAGGGACTGGAAGTGTATCTTGAGATCCCCCCCCCCCCGAATTTGCAGGACTATAATATAAAAAAGACTTTGGATGCCCTCTACCCTAGAAAACAGACACCACCATAACTTCTCCTTTTATTTGCTTCTCAGGAAATTCTGGTCTGGAAGTCCCCCCTCCCTCTCAGAAGAAAATTCTGTATTTTGTAACTGAATGTAACGTGGATAACGGGCGATAACTTTTTAGAATGTGAAATTCGTCTTATTGCAGCATCGGATGACATTTGATCCTTTAAACTTTAACCTAACCAGTTACATTTCAGACTATTTTACCCAAATCTATACCAAAACGTGTACTTACCGACTGCCATAGCTCCAACTTCATGAAATATAATCCAATTAAACACAAAATAATTCCAACTAACATACATGCAATGATGTGTACACAACACTACGCCTAGTACTGCACGTGCAGTGCTATAGATCTAAAAATGATAATGGTAAAACTAGTACTTAAGTTAGGTACAAGACGCAAGCCCAATGTGATGCAAGTCTTCAGATACATTTACAGTATAAGAACAAATTTAAAATTATTATTTACAAAAGATGTTTTATCTTAACTTTGCCATCTAGGCCTATTTCCAAAAACAGGAAAATAGGGTGTGTTTGCGTGTGTGTGTTGATGGGAGAAGGGTGGGGGTTGACTAAATTGATTGGGTATACATGGTATATGGCAGCTTTCAAGGTGTTTCTGCCTAATCGAGTATAAAAAAGTTTGTACATTTTGGAAAAAATCATCAAAAACGCTTTAAACTAATTTGAATAATATTTGTTGTTGATCTATATGAGAAAATAGATTTAAAGCCATATATGGCTTAATTGATCAAAAAAAAAAAAATTCTGAAAATTACAAACACAGTAAAGAAATATAGTTAATAAGTTTAAATTAAAACTGTTCATACAATTCTGAACACGGAGAACACCTCGTTTCATCTAATAATACGATTTTATCTTCTGTAATGTGTTGTTTAAATCTTTTGTATTTTCTTCCGAGTCGGAGAAAATTCCGAGAATCCAAATTAAATTGTGATATCTTTATAACGCAATTGACTTAGATTTTGTAATTTACGGAAAAGTTCTATCTTTATATAAAGTAATGATACAAATAATAAGTTCTTATACTTTTAGTCTAATAATTTTCACTGTACATACGACATATATGGCTTTAAAAAGTTCCAATTATGGGTCAAAAATTTAACCCCCCCTTGTTTCAAACCTAATTTACATCATTAATTGAATTCTGTTGTTTAATTTCAGACTGGTAATGAATTATGAATATGAAATACATGTACCTATAAGATCGAGACCCATGGGTCACATGTTCACTTGAGAATATTATGCTCAATTTGATGAGTACATGGAGGCCCTATTATGTAAATTATTAAATTATATTGACTTTTTCTTTGGTAAAGCCTAATTTTAGAGGAGTGTGCATTTAGAGGCAAACACCTTAGTGCGGGTATTACTGTCTCATGACAGCATCTAGTTTTTGAAATGAATCGATCTTGCTATATTTTTTATGCCTTCAATACCATTGGCTAATTTTGAACAAAAAATATTAAAAGTAAATGGTAAGTGTGTTGAATTCATATTACAAACGAATAAAAAAACTGCACTTTCAAAGTATTTTTTTCATCCTTCTTCTCAAGTGTATTTGTATATGAATGTTACAGTGTAGTTAGAGTGAAACGGATAACAAAATGACTTCTGCAAGCAGGACTTATGCTAATGTGCACATGAATTTTATAGGAAACCTGTATGGTGTGTAAGAGATAGAGGATAAAAAAAGAAAGTAGAAGAAATTTGTAAATGGGGACAGGTTGAGGGAAAGACGTGCATGAGGCCGGGGTTGGAAAGATAAAAATGGGAATTTTATTCTACAAAGATATATAACTTCAATTTTCAAATCCTTTTTGAAATGATACCTGTTACATAATTTTATTCAAATTTTATCCAAAAAGATAACACTCTACATGTACATATGTACGTAAAGTTTGATATGTATGTTTCACCCTATGACTTACCCTTAAAGTCTGTAAAAGGTAAAATCACTAACGTCTCCGGTTAAATGTATATTAAAATTATGTACTTAAATGATCTATCTAAGGTATGTTTAATCAGATAAGTGTGACGCCACAACGGAAACAAACTCCCCAACAATATATGCATACACTTTGCCCATTCAGTTTAAAATTATCTCTTATTTTTGATTTTTGAAACACCTTTTCTTGTTAAATATTAAAAATACCTATTCAGAAAGTAAAAGAGAAGACTAGCGAAAATTCAAAAATTGTCTTACTTATAGATATTGTGATTTTAATGCCAATATCAGTATAGAGTTACCATTCCCCCCAACCCCCCAACCCCACCCCCTGCTTCTACTTCTTATACATACACGTCAAATTAATCACAGAGGCATCTAAAATTATGTATTGTATACGTATATTGCTTCATTTAATTATGAATACTTTTAATAATTTGTTTGATATCAGGTGATCAGTGCTCATAAAAATAAATTGAAATGATTTTTTTTATTTATATTCGGCAGAGAAGTTCTAGTAGTATATCATATTTTTAAAAAACTTACAAACAGAACAAACCTGTGATGATTCTTTATTATATTCAGGTATTGATTAATCAGTGACAAGAGAAATCAATAGAATGTTTGGCTATTAAAGTAATTAAACAAAACGTTTGTGCAAAGGAGCTGGATCTTGACTTTTTCCGTTTTATATCTAAGTAAAGTTGAGCACTTGCAGAATGAACATACTTGTACATATACGAAACAAATGTTAAAAAAAGGACAATGGCTAGTGTTTTGTCTTTAAGTGAATGTTACTTTCTTTTTCACTGGGGGAGAGGGGGGTTGCTTTCCCATTAGTAAATCTGCTATTTCATGTAAACACTATTAGTTAAAAAAAACCTACTTATATAAAGGGCGAACTTAAATAATGGGTCTTTTCATTTCAAAGTTTTAGTCGTTGTATGATAGATTTTAATAAAAACATATGACTCTTTCTGTGATAATCAACTTCGAATGCAGTCACGGAATGCTGATTTATTTAATGACAATGGAACACTTCGAACAATCAAAGATAAATTGCTACAGGAAGAAAAAATATAATTAAAATAGTTTGTGACTTCCTGTCAGTTTAAATTCCAAATTTTCAACTGCTTCCTGGATATGAGTTTATAGATATAAGATCAATATGTGTTTATTTCATGATGTGTTAAAATTTTTTGGACTACTTTTAATATTTTCTTCTTGCTTTATTATAGGTAAAACAATCTGTATCTTAAACAGGTAAGAATAAATTTACACTTTTAACTTTTAAAAGGGTAACACTATTACAAACACAAGAAATATATAGAAATGTTGAATGACATTCATATGCATGACACCATGTGTAAGTTTGCTACATTCAAAGAAGGAATGCTTTTTACATGAAAATGTTTAACAATACATTTTTTCATATATAGTATATATTTAATTATCTCATATAAACTTAAATTAAAAAGACCTTTCTATTTGTTTTGCTAATCTATATAAAGACGGGGCTTTCCTGTAAATTACACAATTGAGATTAATCGCATTAACGTTTCATAAATATCAGAGATTTAGAACAATAACTGATTTATTTCCGACTAGGATTGAAATATCAGACACAGTTTAAAGTCAACTTAGCCATTGAAGGGTTGGCATATTTAATGATGAAAATTAGTGAAAGTCTCAAATTGAACGTAGATATTATACAATGTAAACCTCCAGTTATTCTAATATTTTTTTTTATTGTTTAGCTCAGATATCCAATATATAGCTTAAGCAGAGTAACCAAGGGGAACTAAATCACAGTGCCCTCCTAGGATCTAATTGCATATACAATGGTTCTATCTCAAAGATTCAAAGACGATTGCTATTTTCAATTTCAAATATTCTTCTTTTCAGAAATGTGACAGGTTCTTTATGTTGTACTAATTATGACAGAGACAGGAACGGGGATTGTAACGGTAAGGTTTTCCTATGTACATGTACTGTAAAGCAGAAAGTTCCCTTGGAGATTAAATTTTGTTGATTTTGTTGCTTGAAAATATAAGGGAAATGAAAGCCAACAGGAAATTGTGGTCTGACTATATGTTGAATAGCGTTACTTTTGAACCAAAAAAAAAATGCCAACAAAATCATTTAAGATACCAAGCCAACGAAATTTTATCCCTTTGAAACTTTTATTTTTCTGTATATGCAAACATTTTATTCAGATTGTTTCTTTTTATAATGTTTCTTCTTATATTTTTTTAACACAGAAATTTACCAAGTAAATGTGATTTCGTAAAGTTATTTGCCCCGTGGGGATCCGGGATAGAATAGGTCCTAAGTACCCCCTTGCTTGTCGTAAACGGCAACTAAATGGGGCTGTCCTTCGAATGAGACAGTATAAACCGAGGCCCCGTGTCACAGCAGGTGTGGCACGATAATAATCCCTCCCTGCTCAAGGGCCGTAGGTTCTGAACATAGGCCTGAATTTGCAGCCGATCACCGGCAATGGTGACGTCTCCATATCAGTGAAATATTCTGGAGAGAGACGTTAAACAGTATACAATCAATCAATCAATCAATCGTAAAGTGATTTTGTAGAATTAGATTACAAATCAGATTTTTTAAAAGTTTTATTACTGAATTCATTGTAATAGATATTGTTGGACTATTATCAATTATCAAATAATTATTAAGTAAGTCACAATGGTAATCTTTACGCTCTATGCATTTATGCTATCACCATAACCTCCATCGTTATCTTTACCAATTCTCCTGCATTTACAACGCTTTGAACGCTTGTTCTAGAGTCGAAGAATGATCGGAGAGTTCATCCAATTTCATAGGTTAAGATCTACTGTGTAACGATATATATTATTCTTTGATAATACCGTAGAAACCAATGTTTCCTATCGTAGGTGTGGCTTAAAAAGGAAATTCCGTTACTTCTCAAAAGCCATAATTACCAAGTACAGGTCTAAATTTGTAGTATTCCGCCGACAAGTGGTTGTTTCATTTTCCCAGAAACTTTTAATAAACAACGCATTTTCTATATGGGTCATTTTCAAAAAAGGTCCATTTTTCGAATGACATATTTTTGAAAATTGAAAGTGGTTTTACTATGATTTTTTCAACTTTATTTGAATAATTTAGTAATAAACTCATAAAATCCACTGTATTGCATAAAAGAAAATATTTCTTTTAAAAAATATTGACATTTTATCTTAGTCATTTAAATTTTATTGTCCTTCCTGTTACTTTCATAAAAAGAGCTGTAAAATTCTATTTCAAATTTTTTATCAAATAATCTTTTGTACATCGTTTAAAAATGAAAAATATATCATTGAATGCCAAGATGTTTGACATTCATCTAATATATGAGCGTTTAAAAGCATGTCAAACTACCATACACCAAACAGAAGAAAATTTATGGGCTTTTCTTCATGAAAAGCCTTATTGCTGAATATTTATATGCTATAGTTGAAATAAACATTCTTGTACATTATTTTTGTGATTAGAATAAACAGTTACAGAAAGTTATTTAAACAGGTGCTCTGCCAAAGCAATTATAACTAGGAAAATATACTGGTAACAGTAAGGACTCGGGTAACAGAAAGGACAAATCAGTAAAAGGATGGACAAAACAGTGTAACAGGATGGACAATGAAATCTACATTTTAAATAAAAATGGATTTTTTAAACTTTATTGGTTAGGAAAAGAGAAATAAATGTAGAATAAAACTAGAGCCGAGCTCGTTGCAAAGCAACGAGTAGGTCTTCCGTCCTGTTTGACAGGAAGTAACTTTCATTTAAAAAAAAGAGTAATGAGAGTCCAAAAATGGGTTAATCCTCCAAATCTATGTAAAAGTATTGCAAAATTAAGCCATTCTTTGATACTTCCGGTTTGGCCGGAAGTGAGGACGACGGATGAAAAATTAATATCTAAGCTTCTAGTGACACATGTTACCCAAAAACCTGTCAAAAACGGCAAAAATATGCATTTTCTGACTACTTCCGATTCGACCGGACGTGACGTCGCCGGACATATTTTGACGACCCCATTAGATAAAGCTTGATATTCTCAATACTTTTTGAGATATCTGGAAAAAACTTTTGGTCCCTCTAGGTCCCTTAATTTAAGGGTCAGCCCTTTTTACTACATATCATTTGAAAGATCTTCTAATTCTGCACAAATTATGTTCTATATTTTTTCGCAAACTATTTTTAGTTTAGAAGATAAAAAGAAAAATATGAATAATTTTTGGTTCTTTTAAGCGTTCTAATTTTTTACCCCTACATAGCGCCATTTTGAATAAAGAAATCGAAAATCAAAAACCGATGTGCACAACTTCAATCCTTCTATTATCTAAATTCAGTAGAATTTCAGCTCCAGCTCTAGCCGTCTCTGAGCCTTTGTCTGGAAACGAAAGCCTATAAATTTTCCTTTAAAGGGAAATAACTCAAAACCGGAAGTGGCTTTTTGAAATTTTTGACAGCATTCTGTTAGAATTTATTAACGTCTATAACGTCTGAAAATTTGAGCGAAATACGTTGAGAAATGAGCGAGATATGAGGCCTCAAAGTTGCGGTCTAGGAAGCAGAAGAAAAAAAAGAAGAATAACTAGATGAAACTCGTTGCGAGCAACGAGAGGTCTTCCGTCCGATTCAGGAGAAAAAAAACGTAAAATCGAGCTGAAAAGTAAAAAAAAAAAGATTTGCACACAAGGGGGATTGAACCAAAGTCGCCACATGAAATTCCAATGCACTAAATATTACGCTATCGGGACCTCTACTCTTAATCTACTTGTATAGTAGAAACAGTGCTTCTCTCTTAAAATTATGAAAGGTGGGTCACTATTCAAATTTTAGCGCCAAACGCCACGAATTAATCTTCGCCCCCTTTTCTTTGGAATGTTCTATTAAATAGGTGTGATAGCTTCAATGAAATTAATAAAAAGAACGTTCTTATAGCCTAAGATTCGAAGTTTAGAAAGTATGTTTAACACATTTTACAATTTCCATATTGTATATATGCATGTAACACTAAAGCGGTGAAACGGATATGATGTTTTTTTCAATTTCCTGTTTATCCTCAAAGTGAAATATCCCAAATAGTTAATCGAAAAAGGTTGAAAAGTTTCGCCGGAAAACATGGCTCGCCCTACGACTGTCAGGAATCCGATATCATTTATGCTCAATAACTTGAATCAGGTCTTTAAAACAAGAATGCTAAAATAAACTCCATGAAGCGATCTTTAAAAAAAATCGTTTTCTTATTTTTGTCTAATTTATTAGTTTAATATGACACAAGTGTGCATAGGAAAAACAGTGGTTAATATTTATACTGACAAAATTAATTGATATTCTTTTTTGAGAAAGTATTACTTATAAGTATGATTTAAGATCTGTTTTTCGGCGATGCACAAGAGATATTAGGTATCGAATTTCATTTGCACATTTAGTCTTTTCTTTTTCTTCTTTGAAAACCAGCCAAAACCAATTATAGAAGACGTTAGTTTGACACAGAACTGCAACGTAAATACGACGTGACAATCCATGTATTCCTTTGTCTTTCATTTATTCTTATGTTACTTTCGTTCAAGCAAACGCTCGGCTGCCTCCGTAAACACCTATTGCGAAATGTCGGCGTTGACAGAGACAGCCGCCATTTTGGACCCGCTTCAGATTTTTGAATGCTAATATCTAGAGTTTAGATTTATCAACATTCAAACAAATTGTATAGTAAGCATTACGAGGAGGGTTTCTATTAACATACCAAAAATAAATGAAAAATACTGAAAAACAAAAAAGTTGGAAAATACGATATTTTTAATTTGCATCTCGTAACGACCGGAAGTATTGACAACGCACGGGAAGGTAATTCTGCAAACCACAAAGTGACAAACTTTTGTCTCCAATAAGTCTCCAGATCATATCTTTAGCCATTTTCGAGAAAAAGGGGCAACAAAATTGCATTTTAAAATCAGGAAATTGTCAATAACTTGGCACCAGAAGCGAATTTTCCAAATTTTTCTACAGATGTAACAACTTCATATAATGAGACATATTTTGTGTAAGTTTCATCGAAAACCGCTGACTTGTTTTCGAGAAATCGCCTGCACAAAATTTTGTCAAAAAAAAGAATAATAATAATAATAATAAGAATAATAATAAGAAACAATAGAATAACTATAAGGACTTCCGTGAAGACGGAAGACCTTAATAATCTTTACCATCAGAATCAGTAGAAGGTCTTCCGTTGGAAACGGAAGACCTTAAAAATGATTTTGTCAAATCTGGCAAATTTTAGACAATAAAAGACATTTATGTCCATCCTGTTACGAAATTTAATTGTAAAGTGCTATTAAAATATTTATCATTTCAATTTTTGTTTATTAAAGGTACTCTATGCTGTTGCAAAACTAAAAATTTTTCATAATTGTAAGAAAAACAAATGATAAAACTTAAATTGGTATATAAATACCAGGATAATTTGTCCCTCCTGTTACAATTTTTGTCCATTCTGTTACAAGAGTGCATGTTTAAATAGTAATGGCACTATTTGAAGCACTAACATATTTCAATATGATTTACGAAGTTTTTTAACATGTGTTATTAAACTTATATTACTTAGAAAAATAAAAGTAATTGTTTTTATTGTTAAAACTCAAGATATGGAGTCCAGGGTTCCGTTTTACAAAAGAACTTACGACTAAGACCAAAAACTTCGGATTATTGTAAAATTTTGCAAAATTAATAATATTCTTTTAAATTGTCTGTGTGAAAATATCTTACCACATTCTTTTTTAAAATGTTTAAAATAATTTTCGATATGATGTTAATTAAAAAGTTATATGAATAATCATACTTGGTCCTAAGACGTAAGTCCTTTTGTAAAACGGGCCCCAGTTTTCCTTACTGTTACCATATTAATGGTAACAGAAATAACAGTAACAGGATGGACGTTTCTCATATAAATCACCCGTTATTTAGTATAACGTACTCTTTTTGCATCATCGAGACATTGACACAATTTCTTTGTAGGTTAGTTAATCTAACTGTTTTAGTAGAATAAACAATTTAAAGAGTACTTGCATATTAAGAAGGTAACAGATATGACATGTTTTCATTATACTATACCAAGAAGACAAACTTATCGACCTTTGAACCCTTTCTTTAATCACTTTCAAATCATGGCGGTCATAAACTTGAGACAACAGAAAATGATTATATATTGTGGATCATGAAAACAGTTCGCAGAAAAGTGAGATAACTTTTATTTTAACATTTTCTTTTTGGTAACAGGAATGACATAAACGCGAGGGACATGTCACTTCCTGAATGTTAAATGCACAATACTAGTATTTAGTGGGCGGCATAAGTAAAACAATCATTTTAAATTAATCTATAAATAAATTCAATGAATATGAGGTGCAAAATTTGTACATATCTTCACATGGTTATTTTTTCCCTTACATTTAAATAAGCACGTTATTACATTTTTGTTAATGTGACATGTTACTGTTAAATTTTACTCGGAATGCATAGAATATCTTTTGATAAAACACCTCGGAGATGATCATAAAATAACTTATAAGCTGTATGACCACGTACATTAACCAATGGGAAAAAACTTTCACTCTAAAAATGATATGTTTTTCCTGTTTTTCTGATCAAAAGATAAAAAAGTGGACTTTTTTTGAAAATGACCCATATCAAGGATTTCCAAGTTGTTAAAAAGAAAGAAAGAACTACGTACGCTAACTCTCGATTCCCGCCTACATTTTACACTTATTTAATTCAATATTAATGACAATTTGACCATTAAATCTTTGTTGAATGAAAAGATGAATTCAATTATTATTGATAAATAATTTTAATACCAATGTAAAATAGTTAATTATCCCTTATTTTGCTCCTTAACAAGGGGGAAAAGACGATATATATTTTTCGTTGAAACTGAGCTTTACACCATCATCGTATTTTAAAATATCTCTGAATGTGGATAAGTGTTCCTTACCTCTTTTCGTATGTTTTAAGCATACGAAATTAAACATATATCATTAATAAAATACTATGTTTTAGTTTTAAACCCCTTTGAAATTGTTGAAAAATTATAACTTTTGTCACTTTTTGGTCATTAAACGTATGTCCCCCTGCCCGTGTAACAAAATAAGCTTTGGCATGAATTTGTGAAATGACAGTCTATATTACCTGTGTAAAGGAATTTTTCTTTCACGGGGGGGGGGGTCTATTAAAAATATTTTCTGTTGATTACTATATTGAAAAACGCGAGTTTTACCAAAATTATAGGGTTATTTCTCTTTGTTTTCCCAAATAAGTAATGTGATAATGGAAATTCATATCAATATGTGATTAAATATAAAGATGGAAAATTATTTAAATATATTAACTTTTGAAAATTGACTTTGAGGTAAGGGGAAGAACAATGCTTTCGTTGTAGTTCTTTCAAAAAAGCGATACCTCTTTTAAATATTATTTTAGTATGTGCCCCTGGATACTTTGGGAAAATTTGTGATACAGTTTGTCCACGTGGAAAATTTGGTGAAGGCTGTGCAGGGGAGTGCACGTGCTCTCCAGAGGATTGTGACCACGTGACCGGATGTCCTCTTATAAGCCAGCTTACAACCACACAGGCAGTTACAGGTAAAAACTAAATGCATTTGTTAATTTAATTAAGCTAGAAAGACTTTTTTTAAATGCAAAATGGTATAAATTTTAAACTTATTCCATTTTATTTATTTCCCCTTTACATCAAGGGCTTCATCTGACAAAAATACATACTTCTACACCATCAGTGTCATCAGGAATAATAATAACTAAGCTTCCTATCTCTACCACAGAGAGTTACAAAATATCAACATCACCAACGCTAAAGCCGTATATAACAATAAAAAGCAGAACAATTTTGTACTCATCAGAGATACAAACAACAGAAATACCTACTGATAGAACTACCGCGGGACAGTTTAACAGTAATTATACAATCCTGGGTGTAGGATTGATATTAGCTATTCTTCTGATAGTTATCATTGTACAGCTTCGATTGAGATCAAAATCTTCACACAAAACAATTTCAAAGGAAGAAGGGGGAGAAAACAATGAAATAAATGTATTGAGTGACTCTTCAAGAAAGCCGTTGGACATCGATATAAAACAGTATAGCAGATTAGAAGAGGATAATTTTAAAGGTCACGTGTATCAGCGTGTTGAGTCTGAGTATCAGGAAATTGAGGAATGTTTAGAAATGGTGGACAATCCAGCTGTGCTCAAAAGTGGTCCTCGGTCAAAAATGGACACGACAAGTGAAAGTAGTTGTTTGGAAAATTATATAGAACCTGTTATTTCAACAGAAACTATTAGAAGACAACGGCATTCGTACATAGAAATATTGGATACAGAAGTGTATACCAGAGATGACAACTTAATTGATAGATCTAATGAAAACTCAAGTAAATCATCGTCTTCATATGATGATGTGATAATCGAAGGTTCCACAGTTTCACCGGAAATAGCTCACAGAGATGACAATACTTATCTTGATGTTCTCTTTGAATGATAAGTATAAAGCCATCAAAGCCTGATGGAAACCATAACAGCCAATTCGCCAAAAGACACACGGTCTCACTTTAAAATTTGAAACTCGTCATAGTAATCTCAATGATTCACCTCTCTGTTATAAAAGTCAATCGTCCATTCCGTTTGTGTTTAAAAAAGCTGTAATTAATAACGTAAATTTTCAAAACTTTCCGTATGTAGAAACTGTACTGTTGTTTATTTTCTGACGTCCCTCTCGAGAATTTTTTACTCATATGGAAAAGAAACTGTATGGAAAAACAATGTAACGATTCCTTAGAATTAAATTGATTTGAACACTACAAGTCCATGTAAGACTTTTTAGTTTCTAATAATAAGATGAAAAGAATATTTTCAATAAAATAATGTTGTCAAAAACTCATAATTTTTGAAAATTTTAAATTGTAAGATTAATGTTAAATTTAACGTTTTTGTTGTAAATCAAGATTTTGATGATTAATATTCATGTTTATTAATGTTTTCTATTATTGGTGTTTTCTGTTTTCTTTTATCTTTTTATATTACATCCTTTTAACAATATCCATTGAAATATTTGTTTATGTAACATTAATTATAATATTATATTTTGTCCTTGTGACTTTTTTCTTTACATGCATGTATGTTTATTGTTTCAGGTCACTGAGAAAAAAAATCATAATCCATATCTGGTAGATATTTTCTTATAGTCTGGTCCTGATTTTTAAAAAGAAGGCTAGAAATAACTTCTAACGGCAAATAATTATTATTTGGTCCAGCATAGTTCTTCAACCTATTTCGAGTATGCTGAGTCCGAAAAAATATGCTGGCCTTCATGAAAATGGCGTTAAAGAGGTCAAAATGGCGATTCAAAATGGCGGACATCCAATTTTTCTAATTTTCTCTTAATGTCCTTCAAAATGGAGAAGTAATGAGTGAATATCTAACTGACTGTAATAAAACTATTAAAATAATAATAATAATAGGTTGCTAACATTAGTAGTTAAACTCAGAAAATTAGTTGTTTCTACACTTAATTCGAATTTTCTATGTTTTTTTTTTTTTTTTTTTTTTTGTCTATTTTTTCTATATTTTTATTTGTTCAGGATTTTACATTTGCAAATATCCATACACTGCGGATTTGTAATTTTCCCCTGTACATCTAAATATTCTACGACTGAATAATGGTGCAGCTGTAAGTTAAAAGTCAAAATGGCGATTCAAAATGGCGGACATTTATCTTTTTCTTCATATTATTTAATTCTCAATGTCGTTTACATAGGACAAAGGATTTGTGAATATCTTACCGAGCGTAGTACAACTATGTTAAATGACAATAAAACACTAATTTGATCACTTTAAATCGAAAAATTTAGTCGTTTAAATTTGAAATGTGTTAATTAGTTCAAAATGGAAATTCAAATGACGTCTTATTCACTCGAATTTCGTAAAATACCAAATCTGCTTAATTCTGGTTCGTTTTGCAGAAAATAAATTACAGTTTGTTTTTTTTTTTTATTCATGAAATAATGTTCAAATAAGCAATGAAAATTAGAGGATAATTTTGTTTATGACTTAGGATATTTATATCACAAAATTTTGTTTAATTACTTCTATATTGTTAAAATATATTTTTGACGACAATCCCGAAGACATTGAACCTATAACCTGTCTCACTATGCTTCTTCATATGAAAAGTACAAGAAATAATTGCTGTTTTGAGGACAATACGAAAATTAAGCTACCCCAAGAGCAGTATTCCTCGAGCATTAACGCGAATGATCATTTAGTTGTTGGAAATTCTTGATCTATTATAGTCCAGTGTAGAAAAAAATAAATGTTTATATTTACGTGCAACATAACTTAGTATGATTTTTAAAATTATTGACCACGACCAATTAGATTGCTAGTATTTGTTACATCTTATAAATCTGAATACATTATAATATCCCAATATAAACATATTTATTAAAAATTATCAGTAAAATATACGTAAACCATACATTTTCTTGATTGTCCAGCTCTGATTCTGTGTCCCTACATTTGCATTTTGTTATTCTCAGTCAAAAATTCTACTGCATTCTCAAATATTTCATGCTGTGAACGGTCATCCTTCTTCAATTTTGTATTGAACAGTGTTTATAAATTTAAAAATTGTGAAATGTACAAAATCTGAAAGAAGAAAATGTCTGTGTTCAATACCCCCTTTACACAACCTTGTAAAGTTCTTGAAGTGTTCAAGAAAATTTTGTTGTCAAGAGAGTGTTGACTAGATCGAAATCAAGAATGGCTTAGGCCTATTGGTACGAAAGCTTGTAAGTGATATGAATCATGAGAAATCTGCAGGCACTCTTAAATTGCATAATTTTACATCTTTTCTCACCAAAATATGCACACAATGTGATTCCAGATGATAAGGTTTGAGAATTTTCTTGCTAATAGAATCACCCTTCTACCTAAAAGAAAACAAATCTATATGAGGTCACAAGGTCACAAAATAAAGAGCTACATGACTTAAATATCAGAGATTTTTTATACCCCCCCCCCCCTGCATGAAAAGCGGGAGGGTATAGAGTAATCGGTATGTCCGTCCGTCTGTTACGCTTTGGGGTACCCATCTCTTATCTGCAACTCCTCTCATACCACTGAATGAAATTAGATAAAAATTTCACAGAATCTTTATAACATATTGCCATTGTGATCTCATATTTTACTTTTTGATCCGATACATATTTTGGGTTTCCCAAAGCAAAACAAGGACACAGTCATTATATTCATATGGGAGACAGGGGTATCATTTAGTGAGCTAATTCCTCACAGTACCTCTAGTTCATTTTGCATAAGGTTTTGGAAACAAAATAGACTTTTAACATTTCAACATAATGTATTGTTCCTGAGTGTTGGTTGATTAATTGTATATTGTTTAACGCCGAGTCAGCAATTTTTCAGCCATGTTTCGGCGGACTATCAGTTTAAATAGTCGGTTTTTGAAGGATTTTGGTTTCTCTGGCGGGCCCCAGTGAGCTTTCTCTTTTTAGATCTACAGAGGAACGATCTTTTACGTGCCAAGGGGGTTGTCATCCTTGACACATGGCACCATTTAACTTCAGTGTTGAAAGTACCAAAATTCCGAAGACAGACTGAAACATATAGCAAATAAAGCTGGAAAAGAAGATGTTAGGAGATAACACTAAGTTCTTATAAATGCTAATCAGCTAGAAAAAAGTGTTCGATGAAATCGGAAAAGAATTTCTTCAGCTATATTTGATGGTGTGCAGAGGAATTTAAAGGTGGAATTGCGAGTTGATGAAAGGATTCAGGAGTGATTTTAGGTGGACGTGGGGCTCAAAGGCTTTTAAATACGGTCAAGGGGAAAATTTTGAAACTCTTAAGTCGAGTTAGTTTTAACTATTTCCAGAAAAAAATGAATCTTTTCAAGTATGTTTTGTTTGTTCATATTTAATGGACTAATCAATATACAATATATACAATATATATAAAAAACAAACTGTAATTTATTTTTCTGTAAAACGACCCAGAGTTAAGCAATTTCTACGAAATTCGAATGTATAAGACGTTATTTGAATTGCCATTTTGAGCTAATTAACACATTTCTAATTTAAACGACTAAATTTTCCGATTTAAAGTGATCAAATTAGTGTTTTATTGTCATTTAACATAGTTGTACTACGCTCGGTAAGATATTTACTAATCCTTTCTCCTTGGTAAACGACATTAAGAAATAATTTGAAAAAAAAATGAATATCATCCATTTTGAATCTCCATTTAGACTATTAACTTACAGCTGCACCATCATTCAGTTGTAGAATAGTGAGATGCAGAGAGAGAGAAAAAACAAATCCGAAGTGTATGGATATTTGCATAAGTTAAATCCTGAACAAAGCAGAATATAGAACATTAGCCAAAAAATCAGAGAAAATTCCAATTAAGTGTAGGAACAACTAAATGTTCTAAGTTAAACTAATAATGCTAGCATTCTATTATCATTTTTAAACTTGTATTACATTCAGTGAGATATTCACACATTATTCCTCCTTTTTGAACGATTTTTAATGAAAATTAGAAAAATTGGATGTCCGCCATTTTAAATCGCCATTTTGACCTCTTTAACGCCATTTTCATGAAGGCCAGCATATTTTTTCGGACTCAGCATACTCGAAATAGGTTAAAAAACTATGCTGGACCAAATAATAATTATTTGCTGTTAGAAGTATTTTTTTTCTATAAATCGGACCAGACTATAATGGAAAAAACTTTAATCTGCTATTTCACACAAAGATGGCCTAGGCATGAGGGTGTGTTATGACCTTGAGCCGAGGTCATTTAAGTTTAACATCAGAGAAAATTTCATAAATCAATTCTGCTCCATATCTTTCTTATTGAAAAACGTGGTAAGTTTATGTTTTACACCAAAATTGCAATTGTTGATATTCTGAATGTGTGTCATGTCCTTGACCAAATGTCATTTGTGCAAGTATAAGGTCTTCGAAAGAAAATTTGATAATTTCTGCAAGGTCCATATCTTTCTTATGGATAAACTTGGAGGGATCCGTTTTACACAAAGATTGCTTAAGACCTGAGAGTGTGTCATGACTTTAGGACACAAGGTCATTTGTGCGCATTTTTAAGGACACTGGCAGAAACGAATCATAATTCATGCCTAGTCCATATCTTTTAAATAGATAAACATGGCGATTTCCTATTTCACACCAAGATTGCTTATGACTGAGGGTGTGTCGTGAGTTTTAACATAGGTCATTAATGCAAGTTCAAGGTCACTGATAAAAAAGTTTATAAGTTGTGTCTGGTCTTTATCTTTATTGTTTATTTATTTTTTTTAAGCTGCACATTTATTTCATTCATGAAAAAATATGATGAGCTGTTGTTTTTCCACTTAAACGTTTAAATATTTCTCTCTTCTCCTATAGCCATTAAATAATCATAATTTGCCACCTTCCCTGAAAAACCTGGGGGAGGGTTCTTCGTCCCTATTGGACAGTTATAGTTGATTCAGGCAACGCTTGGTGTGGGTGCGAGCGGTAAACCGGGCTTTTGTTGCAGTGTTCCCAAACGACTTTTCAGGAGTTTCGCATGATATTGGTGACGTTTAGCATACTATTACTCAGTCGTCCTTAGAACTTACTGAACGTTATTTGAGCGATTTTTTTAGACATTCATTTTGATCATTAAGAAAACAATATACATATATTGATTGATTGATTGTATATTGTTTAACGTCCCTCTTGAGAATTTTTCACTTATATGGAGACGTCACCGATGCAGGTGAAGGGCTTCAAAATAAAAAAAAAATGAAATTTCCAAGTTTTACTCAATTTTTTTATGTACCTAATCTTTGATATGTGTACATTAATGGAATAATATTTTAAACAAAAATAGAAACCTGATTTTAAAGATATATTTATTTTTTATTTGGGTAGGGGTATAATGTTTACATCCAATTCTATTTCAAAGAGCTAAGTTCACGAAGTGCAAAAATCCGCCTAGTCATCAAAATAAGTGAAACTTGCTGAAATTATACTCGAAGATTTGTATGTTGTAAAACATTTTATCTTTTAAGAATATCTTTTCTGGTTTTCTTTTTACAGCCGTTTCAATTTAGCATTGTTTTCTTAATCAATGCTGTCACGTCATTACATTGACGTTATATGCTTCAACACCGTAACGTTAACGTTTTGTATAAAAATAACACATTATACATTTATGGACTCTTTTGGTGTTGAATATATGGTTTGTTATTCACCAGAAAAATATTCATATTGACCGAGGCGAAGCCGAGGTCAATATGGATATTTTTCTGGTGAATAACAAACCATATTCAACACCAAAAGAGTCCATAATTGTTTTATTATATAGTCGGGATTTGAATACATAAGACATTAAAGGCTTTAAGACGACACCATTTTCATTTGCGATATTCCATTGTTGTAAATAAAAAAAATCTCCAGATTACTGTTTGTAACCTCTGTGTTTTCCTTTCCG
>NW_026927018.1:0-29523 GCF_032062105.1 Saccostrea cuccullata | reverse complement strand
ACTCATACTTGGATATATTAATTGAAAAAAAAATCGTTCATGGTTATTTATAGCCAAGCTTATAAGATAAATGTGATGAATTTAACTGTTGTATCATCAATATGCCTTCATCGCCTACATCAGGAGTTTATAATTCTCACTTGAATAGATACCCAAGAACATGCTATACGCATGAACCATTTTAAATGAAAGTGACAATTGACAAACAAGTTGTTGAAACAATGGAATCAGCAGTTTCCTCTAAAGTCATCATTTCGTGAGTTCTATGGTCGATACAATGACCATATCAGCAAACTCAATTAATCAGTGTGTAAAAGGCTAACTGACGTTTTCCATAGTACTAATTGTTTGTCCATTATTTACACACTGAATTGATGACTGATTTTTCCCAACTATTTCCTGATCATGAAAAAGAGAACAAGGCAGATGAGACCGGTCGATAGGGGGTGGTCACTCTTCTATGGCACCTGAACCAACCTCTGATGTTTCGGAGGTCTCTGTTCGGTCTGTTCCTACTCTGTATTTGTTTTATGAGATTTGAGCTTGAATACATAGAGGATATTGAATGTTTTGTAGTTGAATATGGAATTTATTTCACGAGTGGCACAGGAGTTTTGATAACTTCACGAGTGTGAAGCACGAGTGAAAATATTAAAAATCCTGTCTCACGAGTGAAATAAATTCCTTATTCAACTACAAAACATTGAATTTTCTGTTTATTACATTTTGAACAAAATCTTTGATTTTTCCTTTGCTTCTGTCTTTTTGTAAGACAGTCATAGGCTCATGACGTCATAGTTGAGCGGTTGAAACGTCATAGCTATGTTAGGTGAAAACACTGTAAACATGGATTTAGCAACATATTTTGGTAATTTTGACAGTTTTATTTGCTTTCAGGATGATTTCTTCATTTCTACATGTATCTATCTTATATTAGGCCAAGGAAGATTTTTATTACAACAATCTTTGTTATGGGAAGGGAAATCGAGATTTTTCCCCCACTTCTGATATTCGTCACACTGTGACAGGATATCATTTTTATTCAATGGATAAATTACAGTATTTCACGGGTAAAAATGTAATAATTTTCGTTATCTCAATACATTTCACATAACCATACCGTAATATGAAACTACATTTAGTTCCTCAGCACGCGCCAACTCTTTTGATTCCTTAATTTATATAGAACGTGTCAATTGAAACTGACTTTAAAATCAGCGGGAATAATTTTGCACACATTTGTTTATTTTTTCTCAATATTTACTTTCTTTAGGATACCCTAAATGCAGAAATACATGCATCAGTACAAAAGTTTTATATTATTCCAACTTTAAGAACTTTATTTAAAAGTTTTATAGCTTATTCATCTTGAAGGGTATTTCCCATGCCTTAACATGCTTAATTCTGTGTCTTTCGTCATCATTTCAATTTCCATCCCGATGATCCATTTTAAAAACTCCATTTTAAGTATAAACCCATCAACTCAACGTTGTAAGATATACATGTATTCAATAAACAAAATACATGTAAGATATGTATCTAAGCTTTATATGATACTTTGATATCTGTTTTGAAAATCGTGGTAGTATATAATTTTTTTTTTTAAATCTTAATTACCTTGGGATTCATGAACTAATTTCAAATTGTCTGTAAAAATTTATTTTTGTTGAATTTGTCAATTTATTTTTTTTTTCGAAAGGATTATATAAAAACACTATCCTTAGCTATTTAATTGAGCAAATAATTGGTAAGGTATCTCCTTTTTATCTGAGAGTAAACTTGTAACAGTTGCATTACTTTCATGATAAAATCTTTGGTAAAAAAAATAAAATATACAAACATGTACATATGTACATTGTACATTGTACATGCATTCTGATTAAAAGTTAAAAGTGGTTACGGCTTTCATTATGTTCATGATATAGAATTTCATAGATATTGTTGAATGGTTTTATTTTTTTCTCTTTATACAGGGCTACACATCATCCTCACTCTTCTGTAATGAATTGTCGTTTCAAACAATGAAGATAGTGGATTTCTGTCCATCAAATGAAGATGAGAAATACAAGTTAGCTAGAGATAAAAACTGTACGAAAACTTGGAACAGTTATAATCACAACTGTAATGAAGATCCTTTAAAATTTCAATACCACTGTGTTATCAATGTATACAGAAATGAAACAATTGAAGTATGCGCCAAGAAAACCCTTATACATGGTACAGTTTTTTTAATCACATTATTTTAAGATTATCTACATTATCTACATGTATAACATGTATAAACGATCGTCAACAGTGCTAAAAAATGATAGAATAAAAGAACGGGAGAAATGTTAAAACACTTTAGGCTGTTTATCCATGAAAGTTTTGTATAGTATGACATGTACCGGTATTTTATTGCTCCATGAGATCAGAACAGGTTTTCTGATAATGACTAATTAATTATATTGACGTTATAAGACATAAGAAAAACACAAAAGGGATTCAGTTGTGTAATAATTTGAACCGTCGTTAACTCTCAAATCAGACACAATTAATGCTAGTCACCGACTTGAAATCTTTGCTTTCAGTCCACGTTTAAATTAAAAAAAAATAATACTTAAGCTACGAGGGCTGTTCGAAAATTATTTAGACATTGTGTATATTTTGCTTTTTAATGAACGTCTTTCGGTAAAAATTTGTATATACGTTTGACATACACGTAGAATTAATAAAAGCAAGAAATATTTTACAAATGTTTAATATTTTCTCTACAATAATGTATAAATGCGTCAATAGTAGGGGTACCCAGAGCAGTCACTAAATTACATATTAGAAATATGCGACCCCAACTTTCTAACTCTTAGTGGATCCATAATAAGAGCGAAAATAGCTCAGTTTGAGTGCATTATTTTTCAATTTCATTTCAAATTCATGTTGTGCAACTTTCATAGAATTTTGATCAGAAATAGGGAGACTGTAAAAAAATTTAGCGCGGTAAAAAAGTCTGCTTACAACGACAAAATGGATTTTGACGTCAAGGGCGGAGCAGCCAGCATACCCTAAATTTTAAGTAGAGCAATGTAGATCTCTTTCCCAGACTGAACGGCCTGCTAAAACAATAACAACGAGAAGAAAAATTGTGTGTAATGTTTGTTATTTCATTGGTATACAATTTTTATACAATTAATTTAACTAGAGTTAAATTAAAAGCCCTTGAGGACTATGATTTTTTTACATAATCATACGGTAATAATATAGTTCCGGTATTAAACCCGCGTTGCATAAATCGGCACTGCAGGATTCTAAGTCATCCTGTCCCACAAATAAAAAAAAAATCACCGAGGAAGCAAAAGCAAACATTTTAAAAGAATAGTTTGAGAAAAGAGAATTTTTGATTTTTGTAATGTTTTATGTAATAATAAAGAAAGAACAGTATTAAAGGTTTACCATTCTTTTCACATGCGAAACCATCTCCGGCTGACGTGACGTTAAATGACGTTAGCGATGCTGCTCCGGGTCGATAAACATATGCATGTTTATCATTTCACCGAAACTTTTCTAATTATCAGAAAAATTAGAAATTTTGCAACGTGTTTTATACATTCTTTATAAATTGTTGATGAATTTTCATCTAATTATCTCCGTCCTTTATGGAGTAAATGTAATTGTCTCAAAAATTTCAGAACAGCCCTCGTATATGTACAATATCATTGTTTTGAGTTGTAAATGATAAATAATTAACATTTTTTTAAAGGTTTTTGCACGGAATTCTATATTTTTGGAGGTTTTGGAAGAATTCAGGCTAGTTACAACTACGATTGCACACAAGCCAATCCACCCTGTGATAAGCGATACAATTCAACAGACGCTTATCTGTGTATGTAAACTTCAAACTTAATCGGTGCTTCTTGTGAATAGCCTCTACATTAGAATATTACAAATCCAACACTTTTTTTGTGTGTGTCGGGGGGGGGGGGGTACCACTGTAAAAATATTCAAATTCAAAAATATCTGTACAAGGCAAAAAAATCACCCGTCTAGATCTACGCATGTACGAAATATACGTTCCAAAAAAATCTTTCATTGTCTAAGATTTTAAACAGAATTTTTCTGTTCAAAATAAAAATCTATTTGTAATTCTTATAAATAGCCTTTTCAGTAATAAAGACGCATCGCTTAAGGACACATGGTACAATCAAAAGATGATTGACTGGATTGGTATACATTTTTTTGAATCTTTTAAAATTAATGCAAATAATGCACAAAATATATTTCTCTGATATAAAGAAATTGCGTATTGAACCAAGACCTATTCAAACGTAATATCATTGATAATCCTTATTGCTCTTCTAGTAACCAGGAAGATGCTTATCATTTTTTCTTTGTTTGTAAAAAAGTACCTTAATGCTCGAAGTAATCTTTTTGACTATCTTTTTCGACTTCATATAGACATCATAAATGTACAATTGCTGCTATGGGGCAACGAAAATCATTCTATTGAAGTAAACATTGGCATTTCTGCCGCTGTTCATAAATTCATAAATAAATTTTGTAGATTTAGCTAGATATATTATTGACTCTTATTTGTACAAGTTCTTTTTCTACTTTTTGCATGACAATCATTTCGTGTTTATGCTAAGGAGAAGAACTAGTAAGTTGTTACGACTTGTTTCTTATCCTTTTGCTTGTCAATAAAATATGTTCAAAACAAAACAAAGAAATTGTAAACCGTTTGTGATGTTCAAAAGTATGCCCTTCTGAAACCATCCTTTTAAATATATACAAATATTTGTTTCATTCAAATTCCATTCTCATTAAATAAGAAATTAAAAACTAAGCGTTAAAAATTATTCATTGTACTCATTTAAACATGACCAAAGTTTTTATTTTTAATTTTTTTGACCTTTTTGACGTTTGTTTGTATCATTTGTCCTTAAGCGGGATATTTGTTTAAGAGCAGGGATTCCAGATTAAAGATTCTTGACAATAATTTATTCTTTTGCAATTAATTAATTGAACTGAAAATATTTTAACTTGTATTGTATACTAAGTCTAAAAGTTATTGAAAGTACTTGTAATCCTAATTTGTGTTAAAAAATGAACAAACATTTATGTTATCCCATCTACCAAAAACAATGAATATTAACTTTACAAATAAGTGAAAAACAACCCATTTTTTCATTTTTTTCAATAAACTGCTATATATCGATTGCATTTTTCAGGCATTAATATAGTGTAATTTCATTTCATTACAGATAAACCATGCTACAATTTTAGCAAGCAATATGATGGTATGTTCATGTAGATTCCTTAAGGCAGCTTGTCAAAATGAGTAATTTGAACACAGGGAAAAGTACCTCATATGGTTTCCCCCGTAATTGTTATATTATATTATACAAATATTTCTATGCAACCATTATCTAAATTGGTATATAAGAATTCAAATACTTTTTATCAAAACTTTCAGGTGATTTTTTTTCTTATGTTACAGTGTATATATATATATATATCTATGCGATTTACTCTTAGTGTAAAATTCATGTAAGAGTTTTGTCAAAATTGCATGAAATTTTAAAAAAAAAAATCAATAAAAATACTGTAAAGAGGGGTCTGTTGGCGTGTGTAAAATTTGTCGTTTCGCCTACTCAAAGGTATGGGAATATTTTTGGCGTAATTAATTTTAGCGGACGTAGGGTATAAGCTTTTTGCAGGTTGACACTAAAAAGAAACCATACTATTTTAGCGATAACAATTTAAGCTGATCATCATCAAAACGCCAAAATAAGCACCCCGCTAAAATAATCAGGTATACAGTATTCATGTTTAAAAGAAAATCAGTAATTTGATATTTAAAAAAATTACAAAATATTATGTATGTGCCAAAACACTTTTAGTCAGAAAATTCTGGCATAAAATGAAATACAGTGTCGAATTTCTTTTCCCAAAAAGTCGCCCGCGTGGCCCAGTGTTTAGATCGCCAACTGTAGAGTCGCGAAGTACGGAGCTGATCCTTGCGTCGCGGGTTCGAATCCGACTGCAGGACGTGGGGATCGGTCCTTTGGATGATACCGTAAAAAAACGAGATACCCTGTCTCAGTAAGTTCTAGCACGAAAATGGTCCCTATTGATTGCCAAGTATAATTCAACATTAGATGGTTTTCATCAGCAATTTGGGGCATCTCCATATGAGTGAAAAATTGTCGAGAGGGACGTTAAACAGCATACAAACAATCAATTTCTAAAGCCATTCCAAAATTAGCTGCAGCACTGTAGCTCTCTGCTTGAGAAAATTCAGATAAAGCACAGATCCTAGCGATGTAGAAACCTTCGATTTACGCCGACGATTTTGCGTCGCTCACTACATTTTTTTTTATTTCTTATATTTTATGCTTTCCACAGCTTTGAAATTTTCTATTCATTAAACGTCGATGCCTGAATATATATATATACCTCTAAACACAAAAAAATGGCTGTTTGTGGTCACTAACGTCGAAAGGGGATGCTTTTTAACCGACATTATGAAACTATATACAGGACTGTTTCGGACCGTTAAAAGGCAAATAAAGTATGAAGTATAAGGGTTAAATATATGTTATTATAGGATACCATTCTAAAGGCCAGAGAAAGCTATACTTCACGAAAAAAATACCTGAAGTAGCGACAATCGGCGGCGTAAATCAAAAGTTTTTACAATGCTTGGATCTGTAGCTCTCTGCTTTACCTGTTCGAATTTTCCCAAGCAGAGAGCTACAGTTCTGCATCTTTTGCCAAAATTAACAACCCGCGAGAGCTATGTTTTGACGTCGTAGGTGATGCAGAGACAAAGTTATGTTTATTTACCTTTACCTGAGAGATATTATTGATTTGTTAATTATAGTGTTTAATTGTCAATTGATAACTTTACAGTATGAGTGAAAAACATCTAAAAATCAAAGTACTCAGAAGTACAAAGAACCGGGCTCATTTTAAGAGTAGAATGGATTTCTTACATGAATCACGTTTATGTTTTAATGAAAAAAAAACAAATATTTTAAAACTATCAACATAAATGATAAAACACTGACAGTGAGTTTTTCAATCCTAATACCACGGCCCGATTTTGTCAGAATCAGAATTAATCTGGTACCGCAGCTGAATGTAAACAAACAGGCCAGTCTCGTTCCCTCTCTTGCTTTACCTCGTATGTGTAGAGAACTACGGTAACACTGATTATCAAAAATCCTTACTCTAATGAACTATGTTCTTTGATTTATGAAGTTTTCAAATCATTACTACTAATGTTTATTTTATTTAGATAAAACTTCGTTTAATTTTTGTTGCTTTATTTATCGCTTGTATTATCTCAAAAGCGGTTGAGAGTAAGAACTATATTTTTGCACGTACCTTTAAAATGGCGACTGTTGGGTTAACATTCTGCCTTGAACAGGATCCCATAAGCCGGCAATTGCTCTTTGAGCAATAAGTCCGGCTAAAAATGATTACGTTTTCTAAGACAACTCTCGTAATAAATGTTTACCAATGCTGATAAATGTACTGCTGATGTATTAAATGCATTTTTAAAGCATATCTTAATCATTTATTTATATAAATTTCATAATGATTAGCAATTATAACAAGTTATAAAACGGTTGAGTAAAATATAATACTCTTCATTCCCTATTTATTATTATTATTGTTTTATATTGTTCCAACTATCTGATTGGCTCAAACCTGATCACATGATCAAGTATAAAAAGTGTTACAGACTTGATGCTTCTATTTTAAATTTATAAACCTGCTGTTTCTAAAATTGGAAACGTTCTTCTGTAAAGCAACAGTAGTGATGACGCCACGATAGTCTTTATAGACTGGATGTTTCTAAAAACAGATACTGCAGCTGGTTTTCATTACTGTGACGTAATGATGCAATGACATAACAATGCCTTGAATGAGAATGTACTGAGTATTATAAAAAAGGATTTTAAGACATTTCTTATTACCTGATAAAAATTAATAAAACAATTATAGCCTTTTGATTCGGTACAATCACTCAATATATAGACCGCGGTCGATATGCTTTCTCAAGGTTTCTATATACCGATGGTTGGTACCTTTCTCAGGATCCGTCACTACTTGGGAATTGAATGGTATTCATGCATTAAGCTTTACACAGCAACGTCATAAACGGACATTCTCTCATTTTGCTCTATGATAATCTACAATATTTACCTTTGCTTTGTCTTTCCTTATACAACAATGATAATGAAATGTCAATATTCAATGACATAAATTGGTCACATAATCAGATTTTCTTGCATATGGAAAGCAAACTTCACGAGTCATTTGGAAAGTTCAGATGGTGACATCACGTGATGTCGTACAAGCGTTATGTTGCATTTCTAATACAAATTCTAAATAGTGCCTTTTTTTCCTTTTCACGCGGAAAAAAATAAGATATAAATATAGAAAATAAAATATCATTTTTATTGGGTTTCATTGGAAATGGCATGAATTGGGTACTCGGTAGGTGATCAAATTAGCTAAAATGCCCGAAACTTTTATCACATGTCCGATGTCAAGTTATATCCCAACGAAACTCTAAAAATGATATCTTATTTCTTAACCCCATCCCAACCACTTCGGTCTATCTGACATCGTGATTAAAGGATCCCCGTATCTTTTTAAAAATCGATTGTAAGGAATATAATCTATATCTTATGTAAGATTTTTTTTTTAAATTTTCATTGCCTGAAAGAATGTCACTTGATATTCCTCCTTTTGTAATATCGACGAGAAAGTGCGTCTGTGAAAAATGATATTGTACGACACACTGTTCGGTTGCACCAAAGTTACATAGAACGTGACGAAATGATATAAGAAGCGTGTTTTAACCATTGTGACGTATTGAGAGCCAGGTCTGTTCAGTTAAGACTGTGTCAGTGCATTCATTTTGAGTGATTATATAAATTATAATATATATTATGGACTTCAGTGAACGGCCAATATGTAGTTCTTAGGACTCATAGCGATATTGATATTGACCTCAGACACAGAAAATGATAGCGACCTCGCAGGCTCGGTGTGTATTCGGTCAATATCAATTGCCATGAGTCCTTATAACCATATATCGACCTACACTGAAGTCCATGATTGTATAATACCAACTTTTAGAAAAATTTCTATTCTTTCAGAACCTGTAATTGTAATCTTTTCTAGCCTTATTAATCGGTGTTAATTAGATTTTACGTTTTGAAGACATTCATGACTTTTTGAAAATGACGCAATTTTTATAAGGAAAGATGACTTTCCGGGCGATAGATATTTTTTCCTGATTAAATTATTTAAATAAAATGGACCTATCTAAAAACTCTACGTAAAGAGGTCAACATAACTGTTTCCGATGGAACATAAATGTATCCAGCGTGATTTGGCAGATTTTCATATGGAGATAATATTATATTTATATGTGATATAATGGGAAAACTCCTTCAAAAATGTTATACAATGTATAAACTTTTGTATTAATTCCCAAAACTCCTTTACTCTTCATGGCGTTTTTGTTTTGATGTATTAAAAAAGATATTCCATGTAGTGGATTCCTGAAACTGGTCTCATAAACCTTTTGATTTTTTTTCTGCAAAACACTGCTTTCTAGACTTCTCCAGAAATTTCATTGCCTCCTGGAATTAAAATTAAACAAGAAACCACTAATGTAAAGTGTAAGAAAATGACATACCAACATGTTCTTGTACTTTTGAAATTCTTCCCTCTTCTCAGACATTAGTCTTTTGTGCATCCTATTGTTAATTTGTATGGAGCGTCTAAAGCAGCAAATTCAATCCTCATTATCTGTTTGAATTTGATTTGGCGATTAATTAGATATTCCACATGCTGTCCTTTCAAAAGTTAAGAAGACCATCAAGTACTAAGCTTCTTCTGTCTCAAAACAGTGTAAACTACTAAAAAAATGCCTTTCATTTTTTTTTTGTATGTCTCAAAGTCATCAGACAAAGTGGGAAGGATAGGGGACGAAACCAACAAAAAAGGTTAACTGCAATTTTCATCGTCTATATTATGTATATATTTGTAAAAAAAAAAGCCCTTCCTCCAGTTATATCAAATTTCTCAATCACACCTTTCGCTTCGGCTGAAGGTATTTTAATAAGGCTTGCAAAGCTCTTATCACATAAATAGATTAATTCTACGTTTAAGCGAAGAAAACTAAAGTTATAAGATGCATGATAAAGTTGTGGAAGTAAATGAGCTAATGCACGTAATATGACAAATCAAATCGTTTTGTAATGGCAAGTTTCTATATCTTCGCCAAGTCCCCATGACTATTTTACTATTTTACAATGCCTATTTTCCAATTTTCAGAAAGAATTCCCAACGTCTTATCGGATAATCATTGCTTTGCAGAAATCAGAAAATTCAGCTTGTATATTTGTTATACTTTTCAAAGGTCATTATCATAATGGTGATCAGAGATCAGGGTCACGTGATTCGTATCTGTTGGATTTTTTAATCAGTGGTTTACATTCTTTCATTTTATTGGTCGGGGAAAAAGTGTTGAGATTGTGTAAAAGTTTTTATATTTGAATATTACGGTTATTATAATTATTGTAGTAGATGGTGGTTGGTCAACTTGGGGTCCATATGACAGCTGGAGTGTCTGTACAGTTACCTATAGTGGGGGAGTTCAACAGAGTGTGAGGACAAGGGTCTGTAACAACCCTGAACCAGGAAATTGGGGACGGGATTGTGAGGGGCCTAACGAAGATAAAAAGGAGAGGGCATGCAACTTACAGCCATGCCCTGGTGGGTTCTTTCGTTAAAAAGGAAACAGAGTTAAATTTGATTTTTTTTTTAGCATTTGTACAAAGATGCTTACAAAAATGTATTCCAGAAACTTCGTATTAAATTGGAATACTAATTGAAGACCAATGAAGGAAGTATTAAAATGTACATAAATTGACATTATAAGGATGCCACGGCATTCTATATCATTATACCTCTTCTTGTTTTTCCTGTACCAAATAAGATCATTGGATGAGCCTAATTCACTAGAAATCGTAAAAAATGGGCTAGTCACCGTCAGTAAACTCTCACTGAGGCGAAAGCCAATTCATTGTTATCCGTAATCCTCTAGATTTAACCTTTACATTGGTATGATACATTGATGGAACTTACCCCCATGAGTTTGTTCAGTAAGCTAATATCTCATTTGAAATCACACTTTCTAAATCTTTTAAAGTTTACGTTTGTATCAGTATTATAAAAGTAATTAAAAGTATATACATATAATTGAATGAGATTCAAGTTCCTCTCGACCAGGAATATTCCCCTCAGTTCTGCCTCAGGAAATTGGACTTATATTGAGGAACATGATTCTTGTAAACTCCCTCAATGCTATACTTTAAGTATATTTTAACGTCATACAAGTACAAAATTCACAGATTTACATTGTTATTTTATCATTGTATTCAATGATGGATGATTCTCGGCTATGTTAAGGAAGGTCAGAGTTCACATTCCTTGTACATCGAATTGGAAGTTTAATTGTGACGTCATTGAAATTTAACAAGCTACAAAAATTAATTAACGATATAATCATGCGTAAATAACAACTTCAATTTATCTATTTTATCGATTATTCATAAAATCTTGCAAAATTGCAATACTTGATAGAAAGCCTTTTGTCAAATATGACGTCATCAGCATTGACATGACGCAGCACAAGTGATCCGGAGGAGTAAATTCACTGGTTTAATAATTACAAGAATGCCTAAATAAATATGATACCATTGCTAATTTTTAGACCTAAACATTAAAACTAAAAGAAAATGATTTATTAAATACAATGTTCATAGAATATGAATTTATCTATTACAGTACCCGCATCGTTATTCTTTACAGGATACACGATACGATAGGATACACGCACGATACGATAGGATACACGCACGATACAATAGGATACACGCACGATAGGACAGGATACACGCACGATAGGATAAACGCAAAACACGATAAACGCAAAACACGATACACGCAAAACACGATAAACGCAAAACACGATAGACCTGATAAACGATCTTCACGATAGGATAAACGCAAAACCTGATAGGATTGTTTCAAAATGCGGAACGTTTTCTGACAAGACGAAAAGATTATTTTGAATTCAATTTAAAGATTAAAGATTATTTAAATCAAATTATATTTTAATTCAAATACTTGCAGAGCTTCAAATCTCAACTATAAAGTACATTTAATTATCATAAAAAAAACCCGAGATCTCTGTGGTAATTTTACAAAAGTTGTTTATTTATATAAATAAAAAATTGACAGTGATTAAATGGATTTTTATGAAATAGAGACTGTATTTTTTTTTTTAATTTCTTCTCAAGGGTGTGAATTTTGAAACTCTATAAACAGATATATTACTTATGAAAAATATACATTTTAATTTTCTATCTAATAAATTGATCTACAAGTACTAAGTTATTTCACAGAAAAAATTTACACAATAAATTAAATATTTGTATTTAATGTCTAAAGCTTACAATCTGCGATGTATCCAAAAATCGCAATTAAATATTAATATCTTAAAAATAATACAAGTAGAAGACCGACCGAAAGAAAGGTTTAAAGAAAACGGCTTTAACAAAATTAATAAATTTAACATGAAAGATCTATCAAGAACGAAACAGTTCAAGAAAATTAAATTTCCTGAATAGAAATCTAAATAATTCTTAAAATAATGGCGCTCTGCATTAGTAAATGTAAACTGTGTCATGAGAATATGAATCTGCTACAACTGCACATGTACGTTTACGCTAAGCTCTGACTTATGTACATGTAAACATTTTACATTACAGATACTTAAAACTTCGTATTTATTTACGAACATTGAATGGTTAAATACTTTCTTCTTTACAAATACAAAACAGAAAAATTAATTAACATATATTAAAAGAGTGAAATGCGACTTTTCCGACTAAATAATTATAAATCATTGCTATTAAACTCTGTTGTACTGTTTCTAATAATAATAACAAAAAATAGGTTTAATTCGGCAAATGAATTATTAAACCTTAAAAATCATTTTACACTGACCCGGTAATCTCATATTATGCATATTCGAAGGGCGGTATGTTGAAAGTCCGCAACCAATTTAGAATTAGTTAAACAAGATCTAACCAAATAGCCAAATATAATATTGAATTTTTAAATAAAGTTATATTCGTATGGAATAAAATCGATTAATACTATAAATGATTCGGTGTATTTATTAGTCTTGCATGGTCACGGCGGATCAGACGACTCCTTTTGTTTTATTTTTATAGTAAGATACCGTTAAAAAAATATTGCGAGCTAATTTTCATAGTTTAGAATGTTAGAACTATTTCATCCGTTTCTACAATCAATGAAATTGTTTCCTAGAATTAATTTTGTCCGTATTACGTAGAAAATCCGATGACCCGAAAGTGCATGTATTATAAGTGCAGTATATTTTTTCAAGTTGATTAAAAGACTTCTTTACATACATTGTACGAAATAAAAAAAAATCAACGGAGTGAGTTTAGGGACTTCATTTCATTAAATTGATTTATTTGAATTTTTATTTAACATATGCATTCAAGATGATTTTTTAATCCATAAATTGTACAATTATTTAATATATTTTGACTTAATTTTTTTATAAAATTGTTCAAACAAGTTAGGAACAAAATCCCGAAAATAAGTAGATGCTTTTCATTAGAACCAGGTAGTATTCGAAGTAACTAATTGACCCCAGGTGAGAAATCAGCACAGGTATGTTGACAGTGATGACACACACGGGCCGAGGTGTCAGTTAGGGGTGAGGGAGGGGGTAGTTGACCGCACAGGAAGACAGTGTGCTAATTAGAGAGCTACACATACGTGTCAGTTTTCTTGTAAGGAAAGGTCTTCGATTTATTTTGATTTTTGGCATCCCGATGGATTATATTTTGAGTTTATTTCAACGCCGAAAAGGTAAGCTGTTAAAAAACTTCATGTTTTCCCCGTATATATTATTTTTACGTTATCTAATGCCAGATAAAATTAATGAAAATCATCTATTTTATAGTAACAGCCATGGTGTGATAAATTGGGTAGAATATTTTCATGCATTATACTTTATAATTTTGATTTTTATTTTATTAATTTAGACAATGTCAAGGAATTTATAATAAGCTTTAAAAATTAAATTTAAAATTTGAACGTATCCGGCCAAAATCGTATTTAAAATCATCTGGATCATTGTCTTGTGTTACATTATATTTGTAACATCAAGACTTTAAATAATTGTGCATACATGCAGGTCAGACGCGTAAACATATTCCTAACGTTATCAGACGATAAACAAGGAAAAACAGAATATTGCATGAAAAAAAGACACATTTCAATATCCTGCTTATTATTTATTTATTTGCTTTTTGTGTACGCGAACATCTTAGCTTATCAAAAAATCTTTCTCCGGTAACTCCGATTCATTTGAGAAAATCATATTAATAGTATTTAATTTTGACAAAATAAATCATACAATTCGATAAATTATTTTTTAAAGAAATAGATCAGGCGATCGATCTACTTATAATTTTATTTCCGAAAAATAGATTTTCTGTTTAAATTTTGACAATTACTCTCTGCTTTACAATGATATAAATATTTTATTTATTTATTTAATTATTTATTAATACAACAATTTATTCATTCATGAAATACGCGATTAATTATTTTTTCCTTCTACGCTTTAATATTTCTGATATTGATGACAAAGAAGGGGATAAATCTTTTTTTTTCTCTTTTTCAGTTGAAATAATCTTATTTTTATTAACAAAACGAAAAAGAAACTCGGAATAGCTCAGTAGTTTCTTTACATAGTAAAGATAAAAAGCGAGGGTTTCCGAATATACACGATAAACGCAAAACACGATAAACGATAGAACCTGATAAACGATCTACACGATAAACGCAAAACACGATAAACGGAAAACACGATAGAAAACGCAAAACCTGATAAACGGAAAACACGATACGATAGGATACGATAGGATACACGCACGATACGATAGGATACACGCACGATACGATAGGATACACGCACGATAGAACACGATAGAATTGTAAAGAATAACGATGCGGGTACTGTAGCATTGAAGCTGCACAGGGATAAGGAATATAGAGAATATCGCTAAAACGATGAGCGTATTTGTGATATACATCAAAAGTGCAAGGGCATAGACTATTTTGTGTGAGCTGAAATTAGGAATATTTATTGCTCATATAGTGTATATTTTGAAAAGTGCTGGGAGCTGATCCTGGTCTGCATAACATTAATTTTATTTATAACAGAATTTAAGCGAAGTGGAAATTTTTAGCTATTATAAGCATTTTCGGAAAAAAATATTAAGTACTTCGCAAACAGCACTGACTAGCTCCCAGCACTTTTTGGGTAGAGGATATACACCTCTTTTAATGTGTATCAATTATTTTCTTGAAAAACAAGCGTATGCCCTTGCACTATCAACATTTTCTACATTCAGCTTAACAATTCTAATTTTATACAAGTCACGTGACAAACAGTTGATACGTGCGATATAACTGGTAATAACTACGGTCCAGTCGTATCCATTATTTATAGCTATATTACCTTTTCTACAAATATTTAGTTGCTTTGTTAAATTTTTTTTTAAAAGAAGCAATACATATTAAAACGGTGCAAAGGTCACATTTTCCATATCGGTCCTTAACATAGCTGAGTTTTATTATGACATTTACATGAATAAAAGCTCCATTGATAAAATTATTTAAAAGGGTATGAGAAACTGTTGCAAATATCATCATTTCGTTTTAGTCGATGGCCAGTTGTCGTCATTCGTTCCATATGGGGCCTGGAGTAAATGTTTCTCTTCTTCTAACAATTGAACCAGGACACGTGTTAGAATCCGCAGTTGTTCTGAGCCAGCTCCATTGTATTGCGGAAACCATGTGATGGTCAGGTCATGACCATGGAAACCATGGCATGTAATTTGAAACCGTGTGTTGGTAAGATTTTGAAGCTTCATATTCATACATTTTACGATTCAAAATATAAAATTTGATTTGCAGAAAAATATTCTTTGCAACAAATTTCAGAGTATGTGCGTTTATAATTTGACTGTGTATTATCACTAAGTATACAACGGCTATTTGAAAAAAAAAATTCTTTCCGATTTTCACTTGTTTAAAATTTCACAGTACTGTAGAAAATATTTGAAGAAGGGATAGAAAAAAACAAGTTAACTCATAGGACGGTTTTCCGTTCTTTCAGGAAAAAATGATTGTTTTTTAAGCTCTATTCAGTCTTATTAATTGCGTATTTTTTTGTAAAGCATGTACAGAAAGGTACCCAGAGTCAGGATCGATACGTTCCATTCAATATAGATCTGGGCTTGTATATTTACTCTGAAAATAAAGTCTCTAAATGGTAGAGAAGAGTATACGTCTTACTGTGTTCTGAACTTTTATTAATATCTAATAAGACGATGAAGAAAACAAATATCTTCTATTAAAAAGCAAAAGAATTTAGAAATTGTCTCTATTACAATACTTACTGCGAGTGGAACAGTGGTAGAACGTATGTTTTCACGTCGTGGAGTAAAGAATTCGACAAAATTTCGTTGAGATGGAATCCCGTACGCGTTGCAAGACAAAAGATCCGGTCATTCAGTTGAAACAGTATAAACCAAATATCCGTGTTGCAGTATTGTTGCAGTAAGTGCTTTCAAGTACCTTCGACTGCTCATGTCTTAATTACTTGTACTTGTATTCAATTTACATATTTCACATTAGAATTTCACATTAGAAGCAAAATTTATGCAAAATCTTATGCGTGAATAGATGATAATTCTTCCTGTGGCCTTCAACTCAACTTTCATATATATCGATGACGTATTGTCAATTAACAATTGTTATTTCCACTCCTACGTGAAGACTTATTTGTATTAACTCGAGGTAAATATATATAAAGATCAGGTCAATATCTGGAAACTTGTACAATATTAGGCATTCTTACTGCAGAGACAGGAGAACACTGGAAGGATGTTCGGACAAAGAAATGAATGGACAGATGGAAATAAGTTTCCAGCCATTTTATATCTCGTGATCTAAACAGTCCTCTTGGGTTAATCTACTTACTTACATAAATTTAAATGTCCTTGAAAAATAAATTCAACCTTTGCGGCGAACTGCAAGAAATATTTCAACACCAAGATACGAGTAGACCTATAATAAAATTGTACATTATTTTAATATTCGCGCTAAGCTTAAAAATCCAAACGAAGTTTTTAGACAATAAAATATCGACCGAGAAACCATTCATAAATAGTTATGATGAGTCGGATTTCTTTAACTTCGAAAGCGTCTACATTTTGACTGATACCCTTTAGGACAGTTAAAACGCCATTTTTTATAAAGAAATTACAGTAACATTAATTCAATAAATTTAATACTTGTGCAATGAATCATTAAGATGACACAACAAATTAAAGACTTAATATTCATAATTAATTTCGTTTCTTAAAACATTGCATAAAAAGAGTACATTACAGAAAAAGGCATTTTTTGTGATTTGATTTTCTCAATAAAGTACCCACTTGTTCTGCAACACAAATTGTCAAATATATGAAAGTATTTGATAATGTTATGGATATTATTTCTTTGAGAATATGTGGAAAATACCGTATAAGTGGACATTTTACCGAGACGCAAATTTAGCAATTTCTCCTTTAAGATTGGTATTTTAATTTTAGCGTGAAGCAATTTTAGCGATTTAGAATGCTTATTAAAGAAGCAAGTGCAAATAACACGCCATTAAGCAATATTCCTTTTTAAGCGATCTCAACAGCCCCGCTAATAATGCCAAAATGAAATCCTCGCTAAAATGTCTACTTATACGGTATGTCACCTAGTAAATAAATTTGCCGTGAAAAAAATATTTTAGAAAAACGATATATAAATCGTTTCTCATCGGGTAAACAAAAAAATAGAGTGAAATTACATGTACCTATTGATTTCAGTCTTTGTTTGATGGTAACTCGATATTATAGGCCCCTTAAATTCTTTCCAATTGACTATAGGGTACAAGAACTGCTATTTTTAAATTGTAATTTTTTTTTGTTTTTCATCTATGTTCCCTGTGTCTTTACACTAGTATTGGATAGAAAGAACGTACCGCAAACACAAAAAGGGTCCATTAACAATGTCGAACACATCTTCATTGCAGAATTGGAATTCATTGAAGTTATATGTATATGATAATGTCTCGTTAGAAACACTGTGGTTATCTTTGAATGTAATAACATCGGAGACAGAACGCAGGAGATCAAGAAAAAAGTTATCAAAACTACAGGGGCTCTCGTAGAGTTACTACATATAAAATTGATCTACACTGTGCAATTGTTTACTTTGTGACCAATTAATTAATTGAAATCGAGTCAGTAACCACGTAGTCAATAAAAATCTAAAATATGTGTCCTATTTTTTAAAGTTTACTTAACGGGACTTATTATTTTAATATAGCTACACAGTGAGATTCATACTGGCAGCTTACAGATAAACTCTTGATACTGAGACGGTATAACAAACAATTTATTGCGCACGAATTTTGAAGGAAAATTAGAATGTGTGAGGACACAGCAGTGCGTCCTAGGTTCCATTAAACTGTCTCTGTGTTAGCAATGACTAAAGTACATGTACGCATTCATAAGGACTCAGACTGAGTAAAGAACACGGTAGGAACACTAAAGCTACATGGGAGAATGCAGTAAAGTGACTTTGGATGATGAAGACTATCAGTGTTAGAATTCTCATTGTCGAATATGCACATATAAATTCATGTAACTATAGTACATCCTTTGATATCAATATTTTCAGTTACGCCGGTTCTACCAAGCCCCGATCCTATCTTACGACATGCTCGACCCTGCATAGCAATAAACCCCAGTATAATGCACAGAAGTTGAGAGGATAAAGTAGAGTGAATTCTAATTCAGAAGACCGACATAGCATTAGAACTTTTACTTACATTTGTGGTTATTTAAAGTACTCACCCTGGGCAAGGCACTAGAAAATAGAACTGTGTAGAATGTAGAATATGTGTTAATGACTTGTAAATGTTCCAATATCTAATACTTTAAAAAGCACTCAAATAACCAAAGATACGAGCGACAGAAATCTAAAACTTTTTGGAATGCTTTGTGCCTTTAACCAGATAGAAGCACTGTTAATAAAAATAATATAATATAAATTTACTTATATATACATTTATATATTTCATGAGAAAATTTTTTCTTATTCTTTGAAATATTTAAAATTAAAGGACAAATATTTAAACAAAAAACACGAGGAGTACAATGACTTATTAATTAAATCATTTACTATACACAAACTATCAAGTAAAAAGTATTTAACACCAATTTATGTTTTATTTTAAGTTCTAATTAAATATTTAAACAAAAAAAAAAAACAAGAGGAGTACATTAATTAATAAATTAAATCACTTACTATTCATTTTTTTTCAAGAACATTAAACTAAATGTATACAATAAAACATTTGTATTTAGCCATTTTTTTTTATAATATGGAATTTGTAATAATAACCCATAGTATAGAAGGAGCCATTTAAAAACACACATATTCGTCAAAGTTAAAAGTATTTTACACCAATTTATTTATTTTAATTCCTAATTAAATATTTAATCAATTCATGCACCTTCCAGCAGTCGATTGTCCACAGAGTAATTTTCTATTCGGTGAAAAGATGAAAAAGGATGCGTGTCTTTTAAAACACATGAAAACATATTATATTCATTGTATTTTTCCGGAAGAAATTGTAAACATTATCATCATGAATATTCATGTTTATGACGCCAGTTGACCTTGAGGCCTATCCATAGTAAAATTCCTCATGTGTGTGATTTAAAACGAAACTACTTGAAATTAGGATTTCCTTCGTTCAAAGAGAAAGGGTGGATATATTTGTTGTATCTGCCCGATCGGAATCGAGTGATGACTGAGCGTTAAAGTAAGCAATGGCAAGTAGCCTTTTTAATTTACCTTAGAGTCTGAAATTCTGTTGTTGATATCTAAAAGGCATGGAAGGAAGTTAAAAGGTAAATAACTCTAGTCAGGTAATCCTATTTGTTTGTGCGTAAATATTTAAAAAAAAAATAAGCAGTTTAACTGATAAGAACACATATTTTTTTAGGTTCAAAATCACGACAATTAAGGAATCTATATTATGTACATGTAAGATCAATTTTGTGAAGATTGTACAATGTTTATCGGGACAAAAAAGAAAACAAACGTTAGGTTAGTTATCAAATTCAGTGATTTTTATCAAGGGTTTGTTTAAATCAGACTGCTGTACTTGACTTTTAAAAGAATGTTATATGCGTTATCAGGAGGTAAACATAACATTTAACAGATATAGACACATAATATAGCACAACTTATTATTTTACTGTAATGCGTACTATCGATATTCCACTAAGGGAGGGGGGCATAAATACCAAAATTCAAAATTTACTTTGATTTAAGTTTTTAAAGTATCTTTATTTTCAAATCAAATGAACTGCTCACACCCTTTTCATTGAGGAGTGCGTTTAATAAAAACAGCAATGAATACCAATAAAATAATAAGGTCACATATGTTAAATTTTAAGAGGTAGAAGAAAACCCTTTTTTCAATTGACCTTTTACCCATTCATTCTGAGGAAAACTAGTAAAAAGATGCATTGCTTGGTTCTACATTTTAACTCACTTGGAAATCTGACGAGAGAGAGAGAGAGAGAGAGAGAGAGAGAGTATCATGCATGTCATACATTTATATGGCAATTCAACAAGAAGTTCAAAGTTTCATTTTTTCATCTTAACGTTATTTGTTTAATTAGAGTGTCTTAAAATGCTTTTCCTGCTGTTTACATACATTTGTATAAAATATGTGAAACCTTAATTAAATCACTTTGCATCACAAATTGTGCACATATTTGTTTTAGTCATTTAGTTTATTTCTAACGGCGTAAATTATATTTAAAAGTTGATTTATCATTTCATCAGTTGATTTTATAACTCTTATATTTTCCTGACTCAGGTAGGCCGCTGCCCAGAAATATCATTAAATATATAATGCAATATGTTGTTTAAAAAAATGTATCATTTTCTGTATGTTTCAATATTTACTGTTTCAACGAATAGATGTGATTTTAAAAAAACTTTTTGATGCGAAGAGTCGTGAACAGTTAGGTTAAATGAATAAGATCTTTTAAAAATTGCCTCAAAAGAATGTCATCTGGGTGTATGATTCATTCATCAACTCATTGTGTGCATTGTATTAATTCGCAAATGGCTCGAAAATATTAAGCAAAGGCCTAGTATATTTCGTTCTATAAAACGGTTTATAGATGGGTATACAATATATTAATGAAGCTTAAGGGTAAAGGGAATCCGAAATGAGATAACAATTTTCACGACATGTATCTTTTTTATTAAGGTCAAGATCTAGTAAATGACTTTAGAATAACTTTTCAGTGCTAAATCCATTATGACGTCATAATCACTTTCAACTTTCTTTTTCCCGTATTTTACAGCTCTAATAGAATTATGTAGAAAATTAAGTATTTTCATAGAATTCAATTTGAAATCACATGAAAATTAGTCCCGATACCTATCTTAAATTTAATATTATTTTAAAGTAGAGACTAAGAATATACAAATAACCGATTTCTGAAAAACTGTAGGCAATCTGGATACATTTTCTTTGTCTGATATGGAAAAAACTCCCATTTTCTATACTGGTTTCTCAATTTTTCATTGAAAATGACAGTCCTTCCGAGCACAGAGGACATTAATTATTGAATATCCACCGTAAACTATTTATGTGAACATTTTTTTTCTTTTGCAGAAAATGTAAAATCAAGTGGTAGAGGAATCTTTTGGCTGTTATATATGACCTGTTCTTGTGAGCTTCCGTGTTCCTCGTTACAATAAGGTTGTAGCTATGTAAAAATGGCAGTTTCTTAAATCCAAACATATTTTTTCTTCATATTTCTTAAGAATTCTCAAAAAAATTATCCATCAAAATTTATAAAATTGATTATTTAGGAAATGAACGTGAAGTTAAAGTCAGTGACCTCATGTCCTACAAACGCCAGTTCGTGGCTTAACAACGGCATTAAGTTACAGTGTCCTAATGACACACTAGGAAGAAACCTTTACCAGTGTGTACCTAATGACAACAGATCTTCACTTGTTGAGTTTTGTCTTCAAGGGAGTATTGGCAGATATGGAGCAAGTTAGTCAGCTTATTATCCTTGTATATAATTAAACAATTCTAATTTAATTTCTACTCTGATGCTGTAATAAATTAATTTATATAAATATGATTTATATAATTTAAAGATTTGTGTCCTTACGCTGTATCTACTGGACACCTGGACGCTCTAAACTGCTCAACGTTTCTCAGAGGTTGTCCAAAAGAAGCCTACAATACAAATGAAGTGTATAAATGTAATTACTATTTCTTTCATTTGAAATATAAATGAAAACAATATTCTCATCGCATTACATTAATATTCCATTGAATCATTTTTTTTCAGATCCCGCCTGTTTAGAAATAAATTCAGAGAAAAGATGCTATTTGGCAAAAGAAAACTGCCCAAACGATTCAATGTAAGACACTTGTACATCATTTTAATTTTTTTTAGTTTAAAGCAGCATTGTATAAATTATGCTGACAATAAAATATTGGACTCTCAAAGTCAAATAAATGTCCAAATCAATATCACATAACGCTAGCCACATGTGCATGTATGTATACCACCCAGAGGGTAATACTACACCAATTATGCCAGACGATTCAATGTAAGATATTTTTTTTTCTTTTTTGATCGACTGAGCTGAAAGCTCAAGTGACCTGTTACATGTAACCGTCTACCGTCTGTCCGTCAGTTGTAAACTTTTTCACATTTTCAACTTCTTCTCAAATACCACTGGCCAATTTAAACCAACCTTGGTACAAAGCATCCTTTGCGGAAGGGAATTTTTAATCATCAAAATAAAGGACCTAGTCCCCCTACTTGGGAGATAATCAACAGATGACAGCAAGAAGGTTGGGTCATTAAAAATCTTCTTTTGAAGAACCACTCGGTCAGAAAATCTAAAACATATGTGGATACATTCTGGGGTCGCGAAGATTCTAAAGTGTAAAACTCATGATCCTGGGGCTAGGGCGGGGCTTCTATTGGCAAACCAAACTAAACATAAAGATATATTGGCAAAATCTTTAAAAAAAAAAATCCTCTCAAGACTCAAAAACCACTAAAGCAGAAAATCTGACACTTATCTGGAAGCATCATATAGCAGTGTAGATTCTAAATTGTTAAAAGATGCCCGTGGGCCTACAAAGTCACATGGGTATTATATAGCAACTCTCCAACATCTTAATTCGGTTCGTATTTTAATTCAAAAACCTCGAAATTCACAATTTTGAGAGAGACACAGTGGCTTATCAAAATTATTTACTCAGCATGTTTACTTTGGTTACTTTATATCCAGAGGTAGATCAGAGAATCAAAGAGAAAATGCACTATCATTTTATAACCAGTTTTGCACCCCACTCCAAAGGAACCAATGACCCTGGGGCCATTTATTTAAAAAAAATAAATTTTTTCATCAAATTTATTTCATCATAAATGCCATTATTACGAAAGAGCAGATTTCAAAGCATTGATTTATTCTCAGACTATGTATACCCCTTCCCCGATACTTCTGAACCAAGGGACATGAAATTAATTATTTTGCTAGGTATACCTTTTTTCATTATAAATATATATACTCAGAACATTGGCATAATACTCCGGGGCATTGGAAAAGATTTTCAAACAGTTAGTGTATTTTCACTATATAATCAAAATAACTTACACCTCTTTCACCAAACGGCAAAACCCCCGACACAGGGGCGATGTGATTCAAAGTTTTTTTGAGGCAGTCTTGCTCATATAACTATATACTAAGTTTTTTTTTTATTTAATACACCCGCACAATAATAAAATTCACAAGTCTGAAAGAAGCTCTCTTATTTATAATAAATTTGTACTAAGTTAGTTTATTTTCAACACCCAGGAACAGAGAATATTTTCAAAGAAGTATTTGGATCTTCACATAATAATTTACATAACCCTGGGACATGAACCCCTGACCCTGGGGCCATGAGTTTCACATTTTTGGTAGAGGACTCAATGTTTATTACATCCATACCAACAGTTTGACTGCTTGCTATCCAGGAGTGGAGAATAAGATTTTTTAAAGATTTCATTAATTTTAGTGGTTTTTGGCTCCACCCCTCAGACCAACTAAAGGGGGAGGCTTAAAATTCACATTATTTTTAACCTTAACCCTTTAATGCTGTAATTTGGCTGAATTGGTTCAGTGGTTTCAGAGAAGAAGTTGAAAATCTTCAAATGTTAACATGACACATGACGCACGACGACGGACGAATACAGATTGCAATAGGCCACCTAAATAATTTAGTTGACCTAAAAATCATTATCTCGGGGGTAGGGCGGGGCAACAATAAGGAAACTGATCGCATCATTGAAATATATATGAAAATTCTTTGAAAAATCTTCTCAAGAACAACTGGGGCAGAAAAGCTGAAAATGATTTTGATGCATCCAGTGGTAGTGTAGGTCTTCAATTGTTAAAATTATTACCCCGATTTCAAGGGAAAGGATGGGATTACAATAAGGAATCTAAGTTTAATATTGAAATATATAGGAAAAATCTTACATGGCATCATTAAGGGGTAGTGTAGATTTTATATTCTCTAAATTATGACACCAGGCGGCAGGGCGGGTCACACTTGTTATAACAAAGAGGACATCTAGTAAAGAATATCATGACCAAAATTAATTATATGAGCAAAGTGTTTTGTTTCGCTTTTTTCTTGTGTTTGTATGTTTTAGTGTTAGATAGCATTTTCAACATTTTGCGGACTACAATTACTTGACTCTGAAAAAAAATTGCTCAAAATCATGTTAATTTTCAGGTCAGTATTCCCAAACACTAGCTATGTATACCAACCAGAGGATGATACCACGAAAATTATTGCTGGAGTCGTTTCCACATGCATCATTGCCGTGATTGTTTTTGTAGCTTTATATATACTTCACAAGAGACGTCAAAGGTCCTCACGCCGCAAGTCAAACAACGCAGGTGAGTAAAATTCATTGTTTTTTAATTCCCTAAAAACCTTCATTTAAAAAGAAATTAAATGTTTTATTGACCGCAAAAAATCGATGTTGGACAACTTGGAGAGATATTGTACATGTACACAACACTAGTAATGAGAAATTTGACTGCTTTTTTCAATATTATTTCACCTATCTGATGTGTAAATATGGTAAAAATAAACCAATTAAAATCTCGAAGGAGCGATGTATCTTGTATGAAATTACTTCTTCCCATGAACCTTCCAAATATAGCTTAAAGGTCCTGACTTGATTACTTACTTATCTCTTTCTTCCGACCTTGTCGTTTAGTTTTTAATGTTTTGCAATCCTCAAAATTCATTAACAAAAGTTGTAAAGATTTTTTTTTACTTTATAATTGTCACTATGTCTTCCATAATAGAAACTGACAACACAATTCCTTATATTAAGGTCAACAATTATTATCTAATTGATGATTTCAAAACAAGATGAACTAAACAAAGTAAACAGAAGTTACTTGAAATAAAAAAAAACACAATTGAACAAAATTACTCACACTAATATCATCGCCCGAGTGGCGCAGTGGTTAGGGCGTCTGTTCTAAAGTCGTGAAGTGAGGAGTCAATCCTTACGTCGCGGGTTCGATTCCCACTGTGGGACGTGGAGTCCAGTCCTTCAGATGAGACTGTATTAACCATGGTCCCGTATCGCAGTAGGTGATGGCACATAAAGATCCCTCTCTGCTCAATGGCCCTTAGTGCCGAGTTCAGGACGAAATGTTTGTCTTTCCACGGCCTGTAGTAGTGAGTGTCTCAATATGAGTGAAAAATTCTAGAGAGGGACGTTAAACATCAAACAATCAATCAATGACACTAATATTTATTTACTTTGAAAAGTTTTAAATCAGCATTAATATTTGATCATGCTTACCAGTCAGGACAATAAGGCACTTAGATTCCGAAAGGATTTTGTCAGATAAACAGTTTAAAGATTTCTCACAGGAGAATATCCAATTTAAAGTATTGTCAAGATTTAAAAAGCAATAGTCCATGCATAAACATTTATACCAGGACTCACAATTGCGTACGATAACGACATTATCCCATAAGTACTGGTTCTACCACTCCCATCAAGAATGACAATAGATCACAAGACAATCAAATTCAAATTATCACGTGACTCAAAACACAGTTAAGACAAGAATACAATGCAAACAAGATGACAATAAATGTTCAGGTATCATGAATTATGAATGCTTGATGAGTGACTGAAAACTACAGCTGCAATCTTCCACATTAACTTATATCCTAGTTGTACTAATTGACTGATTATTCGTAATAAAAAATGTCACTCTGTGACCTAATTAATGAGAGGTATTGATAATGCTTTTAAATGTTGCAGAAAATGCATTAAATTTTTTTTTTTCAATTTCAAATGACTTTTTGGAATTAATTTCTGAGTAAAGGAATTTAAAGAATCAATGTCCCAAATGAAGTGCAAAGAATTTCTTTCATTTAATATGATATTACGCCCTCAAAATTACCAAAATATTAACTCTACTCTTGAAAAAAAATGTTTTAGCTAAAACATATCCTGTAAACATAAGCGATTTAAATATAAAAAAAGAATTTTTCCAACATCGCCTCCAAATAATAATTTTGATGCGATAAATTTCCTGTAAATACTGATCAGCGGCTTTTGTTATTTGTTTATAATTTCAGGCAGTGAAGAAGAACTAAATCTTTTTCTTCCTAGACAAAGGAGATCAGGTAATGAACTAATATTTTTTTACATTTTGAATTTCAAGAATAAACAAACATCGCAGGTAGGTTAAGGTTACAACCAAATATTCTACTTGCCTATATGCTATGACGTCATAATAAGCTATATGACGTGAGATTTAGAGATAAAAATTTCTTAAAATCGATATCTAAGATTGATTTGAGGGCGTAAAAATGAACCAAAATATGCAGAGGAATAATATCAACGGAATTTTGTCGTTCCTGGGCCTCTGTAGTTATCACAGGGGTTACATACCAAACCCGTGACGTCATAACTGTTGATCATGCAGTAGCAGATTGAAGTGAAAAGTAACGAAAATTGATGTAAACAAACACAAAAAATCGGAGTTTAAAAGCATTTAGAATGAATATCATGTGTAATTCTTGTGGGAATAAAGCGTATGAATAAGGTATGGTAATATAATTCTGCAATTTCTTCGTAAAATTAAAGCAGAGAGGGTGTTTACTTGCCGATCAGCCTTTCCTCTGTCGTTCGTAACAAAAAAGATGCAAAAGTTCAACACTACGCCGCATACTTTGAAACTTAATTTTTGTTTCTATCTAAAGTTCTTATTCTTTTGTTTTTGGAAAGTGCTGCTAGAATCGTATGGTTAACGGGAATTAATGCATTTTTTTCGATGTTGTGAACAAAATGTAAAAATTTTAGGAAGGTTTCGTCCGAAATTGTTGAATAATTATATCTATAAGAGGACAGTAGGTTTCTAGCAGCACTTTTCATGGTACAGAGATGTTCTAACATAACTACTGATATAAAGTGGAACTAATTATCCCCGGGGTAGTATTAAACTTTTCACTTTTTCATTAAGGCATATTTTCTAATTATAGACGTCACGTGGTGACGTCGTGGTGAAGTGCCTCCTGTAGTATAAGTTCCATTGAAGTCTATAGAATACACAATTATAGTAAAAGTGTTATCCTTGACTTTTCCGATTTATTAGTGCTGCATAATTATAAAAAAAGTGTTAATTCGCCGAATTCTGATCCATGTGCTGCCTTAACAAACCCGCGATAAAGATAAGATAAGCTTTATTTAAAGTCAGTATGGTAGTTAAAAGTAACACAAGCTCTATTGAGCTTTTGACTGACATGATTAACATATACATAACAGTAAAACAATGAAAACATGCAGCACTATATAAACATAGAATTACTTGCAACAATATAGCACACAGTCTAATTCAAAGGACAACATCAGTTAAAGATACATATAAGAACACACATGTACAGACACATAGATAATACAGTACAGATGCATAGAGAAGGCAACAGGTATACATACATAAGTCACAACATTACAAACATGCAAACAGTACATCGACAGAAACATAAAAGAACATAACAGGAAAAAAAATAAAAAAAGAAAAACTGACACACATGCACAGACACACAAACAAAAAGATACAACTTACCTAGTGGAGCAGGCTGTACACTCACAGTCCTTACCGCTCCAAGAGGCAATTATAGATTTAAACTGTAAAAAAATGGTTTGACATTTAAAATGTTCAGGTAAGGAGTTCCATAAAACTGGTGCTGCATATCTAAAAGACATTTTGCCATATGATGTAGTTCTCACTTTTGGTATTTCTAAAATGTTTGAATATCTAAAATTGTATGTCACTTTCTTAAAACTCACTAAGTCTGACAGGACATCTAGGAGAAAGGTCATGTAAAATCTTAAAACATTCCAGAGCCGTACTACGCATTCTTCTAATCTCTAATGATGGTAATTTTGCCTTAAGTAGTAATGACTCATAGCTACTCTCCAAATCTTCATAAATAAAACGTAAAGCTCTTTCTTGAATTTTCTCAATTTTCCTGGCATTTTTCTTGGAGCAGAAATGCCATACAAGAGGACAGAAGTTAAAATTTGACAAAATAAAACTATAAAATATTGTAATTTTGTTTGCCCGAGTTAATACTGAGCCAATGCGTTTTAACACATTTAATTGTTGAGCAGCTTTTTTACAGATATTACTAATATGGACATCAAACTTGAGCATGAAATCAATATCAATTCCCAATAATTTGACAGTCTCATTACACAAAATCTCTGCACCATCAATTTTAAATACAGGGTTCTTATCAAAGGAGGAATGCATAAAACCGTAGATGTACATTACGCAGTTCGTGTTCAATACTCATCAAGTCAAATAAGTTTTGAAAAATAAAATATGCAGGGGTCTGATTCTAATTTATATTTCATGCAAACAACAATTACTTCGGGAGATGATAACGTTTAAAAGTAAATTGTTTATGTTCAAAAAAATTCCTTGAGAATTTAAGATCTTCCTTATGCTTTTGAAATCTTATCCATAAGATCTTCAATAGACTACTTTTTTGTGTTTAATAGAATCAACCGCCAAAAACGAGTTTTATTATAAAACTGTAAAATATATATCGGTTCTTCTTTACAATATTTGTTGTGGGTGGTTCTACCATTTTTACACTAACTGAATATGCCAGTTGTTTATCCTTTTGAAACAAAG
>NW_026927017.1:0-29236 GCF_032062105.1 Saccostrea cuccullata | reverse complement strand
ATGCGCCATCCCATTGTTTAAGTTTTATTAGGTGATTACACCTCCTATACCCGATTTCGCGGATTCAACGAAACGCGATTTCACGGATAATACGCGATTTCGAGTATTCTCTCCGACCTGTTTATTGCTGGTGTAAAGACGAATGACCGGAGTGAATTTTCACCGGCGAAAAATGACTCCCAGTCATTATTTTACGGTAAGAAATGACCCCAGGTCGTTATTCGACGTCGAAAAATGATCCTTTTGCCCGTAGTAAAAGTGTCATTACCCTAAACATTTGCATATGCCATGTGAAGAAAAATGACCCCCGTAGAATAATGACTCCCTTGTGGATTAAAGATGTAATATTTTAGGGGGCAAAAAGAAGGGTTAAAAAAAGAGACCAATTGGCAAAAATCCTCACCTGAGCTTGATATAGAAACAATTGATGATATGTTGATCTCATTAAATTATACAATTATTGCTATTTTAAGGTCATTGCAATGATTAAGAATCTAAGAGAGTAAAAGATTCATCGAGCCAAAAGGGCTAGGTTAACATTGATTTTGATGATGTAGAATCATCATACTGAAACAAAAATGTAGCAATATTATATCTTACTAGTGTTATATCCCCCGCTTTATGCTTTGTCTTAATGGTTGTTATCATGTTTTTATTTGTTTATTTTTTTATTCCTATTTAGATTTTCATTAATTTATGATTTTATAAAATCTTGTTTACTTGAACTGATTCCCAATATGAATGTGCATAACACATGGAATCAAAACGTACCGAGTTTCCGGATACGAATAACAATGCCTTAATAACTAATAAATTGTAGAAGTTTTTAAGAAAATGAATTTAATTAATATAATTGTTTTCAAAACAATCCTTGTTACAGTTGGATTTTTTTAAAATCCTTTTTTGATACAACATCGGTATTATCACATAACATGACAAAGATCCACGTCTTTTTTGTCTTCATTCTAAATAAGGCATTTTGATACTTGTGACACTTAATAATTCTATTATGATACTACCCTAATTTCGTCCTTGCAAACTAGGGGTCATGAGTCAACACATTGCCACTGGACCAATACCAACGAGTTGACTTAGGACCTTTGGCCCCAAGACCATCAACTGGGAGCAGACTTAAAATTAAAATATTTATTATCTTAGGAATCATTCAACATATTTCCTTTAAAATTTGCATTTTTGAATGTCGTTTTTTTTATTTAAACATAGCTTGAAAATTTTATATCATTACCGAAATTATTGCATATAAAGTTATATATGTTGTTTTGACATTTTGACTTAAGCCATATTTTCTATCAGAGATATTCTATCAATTTAATGATATCGACGTGCGTTTTAAATATGACGCATTTAGGTTATTGTTTTCTTGTCATTTTTAATCTAGGATTCTTTTATTTGTAAAGATAGATATAAAAAAAACTTTATTATTTAAAAAAAATAGTTTATTTTTTCGAAAATAAATAACATCGATATATACAGGATAATCAATCAGGACAAATTATATCATATGAGTTAATTGATTGTATAATTGGAATTTATTTTATGAAAAATACGAATCATTATTGAAATGCTTTCTGATCAAGGTACATGCTAACACGGGCAGCAAAAATATCCTCATTGAAAATTTTAAAGGTTTAAATAATTATGAATACATGGAACAAAAACATTTATGTTTTGAAAGATGACTTTGTTCATAATAGTCCTGTGTGCTCTGTTATATTTGACTGAAGCCTGTCTTGGTCCGTGTGTCTGTTACTGGAATTTCTTTTCGTGTAAAGGAATGACGGTTTTTTGTTTGTATAAAAAATTAATACAAATACCTACAAACGTCCCCACAGACACATGTTTTTTGTAAGTAACTGTTTAAAATTAATGCAGAATTCTCTTTCTCTCTTAGATCTTTTATTATTTAAAGCGTTCTTTTAATTGTTGCTAAGAAGGTTTATTTTAGATAGGAACTAGGGAATAACTGTCTTCTAATTTGGTATTTGCGACCGTTAATGCTGATTTAACGGTCGCAAACTGAGATTTACCTGCGACGATAAATACATTGTCAAATCTCAAATATTTGTGAAGAAAAAAGCGAATTGGAATATCAGCAATGTATTTTTCTAATTGCAAATTGATCAATAATTATATTTTGGGTTAAAAAATCATAGGTATCAAGGCATTTAAAGAAATTATCATAATTTTATACTTATTTGATATTTTTGTCTTCTATTTCCGTCATATATTCTATAATACATAATCCTATCATTGTAAGACACCATAAATCACTTCTTATTTCATATCATGCTAATAAGCATCGGTATCTGAGGCTGGATTAAAAAAAATCTTAGTTCTCTAAAACTGTATTTTTATAGGGTACAAATGTCAACTTTTATAAGACCCTTTTGAAGACTTCCAAAAACCTTTAATCTTATAAAGATGGATAAAATGAAAATTCTTGGATGAAAAAAAAAAGCATTCTCAAGCTTCATTTTGATGCATTTCAAATCAAATTTTAATTTCTGGAATTATCATTCCTGGCTGAGGATTGGATATCCTTAAACGCAATTATCTATGGTATTATATGCGATAATGATAATTCTTCCTTATATGGATTTATTTCGCATTGAAACACAATAATACAGATCTTTAGTTTGAATTCATACATCGAATAGCAAAAATTTATAATAAATACATGTGCTATTATTGCTACTATTTTTCTTTTAAAGAGAATCGTTTTGTTCTCTGTCTATTTTGCAAAATGGTAGTTTTTGATAATTGTAGTTAAGCAATGGTATCCTAACAACCAGAGTGACCTAAACCTATGAGAAACCAACACTTTTAACGAAGCCTTAGGTCAATTCCTTACATATTACACTTTATTAAGAATGCTTCAGTGGCATAAATAACACATATAAATTTTGTAGTTCACATCGACCAATCTGTTTTCATTGATTTCCATTTTGATCTCATTTGATCCATCACCTATGTTCTTATGTTAATATGAGGGTTGTCCAAAACGTTCGTGGACGATAACGTTTTTGTCAAAATCAATGTTTCAAAATATACTTACTCTATACAAATATTAGTCATGAAAATCAAAATCAGAAAAGTTTTGAATTTTTTGTTTGAACTTAATATTTTGGAAAAAAATCGCTGTTTTAAAGGTCGTCGATAGTGGGCATGGACCGGGATTAAATAGCCATAAACTTTTAAATAAAGTGTTGTGATTAAATGATTAGTTTCTCTCTAAAACGAGTCAAAGTTAATAAAAATTTAATGCTTCATAAATAAAGTGGTAACAATTATTTTCTGTCACCTTTAGTACCGTTTACTAAATGGACAGTGAGAATATAAAGCAATAACCAAAGGAAGTATGATTCAGAAATTGACAAATAAAGGTAACGGGACTAATTCAGTCATACAATAGTGGTTTGAAATATTTGAAATGACACATTGGACACAAAATATTTATTCAAACATCTTGAAATCATTGGAATATACATGGAATGTTGATTTTTAATTGGTGTATATGATTTGTCAACGGTGTGTAAAATTTTGGAGACACTATAAGAAGTTGAAAATCAGTTATTTGATGGATAGAGGATATTCCTTATTCATGACGATGTTAGAAATCTAGCACCATCAGACTAGGCTGTGCAACCTGTGTATATGAGGTGTTTATATTGATGACGCTCGTAAATTTTCATGCATATTGATTTTTAACTAAATCAGTTATGGTCTTAACATTAATATTATTGCATATAGTTGGCATAATAAGGAACTTAAAGTGTGCCCATGAACATGTGAACTGTTTAACAAAATACAGGATCTGGTGCCATAGAGGTGAGAGCATTCCCTGCCGACCGGTCATAGCCGCAATATTCTCCTTGCCACGATCAGAAAATAAAGGGAAAATCCGTTGTCAATTCGGTGTATAAATAATGGACTAGCAATTGTTATGACAAACGTCAGTCAGCATTTGACTAAATGATAATTGTATTTGCTGACGAGGTCATTCTATAGACCATAGAACTTATGAAATGATGACTTTAAACGACGCTCCTGATATTCTTTTTTAATGAATTTGTTTGTCAATAGTCAAAAAACAAATCTGGGGCAAGGGTTTATCCAAAAAAAAAAATTTAATTTGGAAAAAGGTAAAGTAGGGCTTTAATACTGTTTATCAGTAATTCCATATTTCATTTTGTGATCTATTTATTATTATGGTTTTTGTCCGGTTATGCTATCATAGGCATTCATAAAAAAAGGTTTGTTTACATGATACAGTTGGATTTTCGGTCTGTTTATAGCTCTTTATTGTATAAAATGTTCTGCATAAAACTGAAGTAAATTGATGCAGTTTTCCACGTATACATTTTGAGTAACAGACTCAAACCATTCACAAATAAATGTAAAACATTCTTGCCCCTGACTTGTTTCCGTGCGTATTGTTTTCATATTAATTCAATTTCGGCGCTCCAAAACTCACTATTGCTTTCGATTTTTGACTCCAAAAAGGAAATTTAAATTGAATAGATATGTTAAATCTTATAAATTTCCTATGCATTAAAATTTGAGAATATGTTGAGTTATGGCGGGTTTATAACTGTGCCGTGGCCATTTGGATTTTACGAGAAAATATGGGACACACTAAAATACGAGGGCTGTCCAAAAAATGACGTTTTTGTTAAAGTAAATGGTTCTATATGCATCATTTGTTAATCATAAAATTTCTTACGAAAAACCAAGTCAGAATGATTTATTTTTTTATGGATGAAACGTAATATTTTTGTGAAAATCAGGGTCTTCAAAGATCGCACATTGTGCAAACGGACCAGTCTGACGTTAAGCAAATTTCATTATAACGTCAAACATTTGGATTTTGGCTCTACACATGTTCATGGACACACACTTCATTTCTTTTTTAAAGTGCAACACACTTCCAAGTATTAACAATGATCTTTAGGTATAGATTATAATCTTTTTTTTTTAATTTAGAACAATGCACAACAATTTACAAGCGTCATCAAAATAAACAGGTTGTATACACAAAGTCAAGTCCGACGATTTACAAGATTTATAACAACGTCATGAATAGAAATTTCCATTTCAGTAAATTACATGTGTTTTTAAATTCTTGTTTGTATTCAAATTTGTACACATATTTGTAAAATCGTATATACTGCTCTCAAATCAATACACTAAATACATTTCAATAATTTTGAGTTGTTTTAACAGATATTTTATCTCTTACATCGTTTCAACCGTATTAAAACTTTTTTTGATCTGACGCTGCCCCGTGCCGACGGCCGACTTTGCCTTTTTTGTCGAGTTTTAGCACGTATTTGTAAGGGTTTCTGTTTATTATTTGTACTATATCTATAGAAAGAAATGCTTCAAATATCATGAAATGATTAAAGCCTTTTTATTTGTGGTATATACATTTTTAATTGATTTTTGACCTGTTTTATATAGAAAACAATCATGTAATTCCGAACACTTTATGTAAGAGTTGATGTCAATTTAACCTTGGTCCGTGCGCACTATCGGCGATCTTTAAAGACCCCAATTTTACAAAAATATTACGTTCCATCAATGAAAATGAAATTATTCTGACTTTTTTTTTCCATACGAAATATTTTGATATAAAATAGATGCATATGGAACCATTTATTTTTTAAAAAAAAACGTCATTGTCCACGAACGTTTTGGAAAGCCTTCGTAAACCTCTCTTGAGCTTCATCGATCCTAAACATTTGGTTAAAACACGATCGCCTATTCATCTTTGATTGTCAACTTTGTTTTTCTCATAGCAAGGTATTTATACGCAAAAAAATTAGAAGATCTCCAATATAAAACACCATATATAACAGATTATAGTCTATGTAAACATTCCGCCAACTGGCATTTGCTTCCTTTAGCTTGCGTCCGAGTAATGACCATAAGTTTTCTTTAAAATATTGATTCGATCAAATTATGTCTCTTGTCATGCCATTTTTATTGTCCGTATTCTAATCACGTGGAATTCTGACGTCATTTTCGGAGTTATAACGTCATAAAATTAATAAAAGTGACGTCACAAACAGTGTATTTTCTCCTGATCTTTCTAATGATATCAAACTCAATAATTTCCTCTTAGCGGTTACATATATACTCGCCTATAAGTGAGTCCGCCTATATATCGGTTGTGAATCTTGTTGCTACTTCAAAAAGATGCGCCATTGACCCGCTAATAAGTCGGTACAACTTTTTGCCAGAATCAGTTGACAATTTTAAATACATGCTCTGATATTTTCACCTGGTTTCAATTAATATATTTTGAAATGAGATCCGATTTTTATCATTAAATCTATATGATTCGTGTATAAATTGTATTTTATAAATTAATTTTTAAATCTTAAGAGGGCATTTTCTTTTTTCAATGATTTAAAGTCAGAATCTATATTTTTATATGACAATAAATAGTAAAATAGTTACCAATTATTTCACCATTGTACTGGCATTCTAAATTCTAAAAGGAATGTAACTTTTTTCCAAAAACATTTCTTTTTTCAGAAATCTTGAGGGAAATAAAATTACCAATCTGGAAAATAATTCCTTTGACGGCTTGACAAAGTTAAAGATATTGTAAGTATACAAAGTAATGAAGGTAGCAATGTATTTGTCGTTGCAGGGAATATATATAATTTTTTAATTATGTCACGCCAGACGAAATTGGGGAGACATATTGCTATTGTTAGACCAATTATGCGGTCCGCACAATTTTTCAATGACGGCTCTGCCAATCTTGATAAAACTTCAATGTCATAATAATCACTTATTGAATACATGTACAAGTGTGCAATCTTTCTTTGAAAATTTCAAAATTGGAATTTAATATGAAGTAGTATACTTTTCATAATTTCATATACATCGCCCGCTTTTAAACTTAAAAGAAATCTCTCTTGTCTCCCATCAAAAAATAAGCAAAATGTACATTAAAGGAGGATAGACAAAATATTTGGCTAAATTTAGAAAAGTTTATGTCAAGTGACAAATTTTGGGATTTGTGTCAATTGCTAATGATCCCGTCCTGCACTTGTTTTATAGATAAAACTTTATCAAAGTGATAATCACCAGCTGTACATAAGTTAAAAAGCATTTAAATTTTTCAGATTTCTTAATATCAAGTCATTTTTTTAAATTTCTTTATTTTTAGTAATTTTTCAATTATTCAATGTTGTAACTTGAATTAGTAGTTTGCCATATCCTATCAAGAGATGATATGTAAATAACGAATTGTAATCAATATCACTGTCCATAAAACAATACAATAAAGGAGCTGAGCAAACACGGACCTCAGAATACATCAGAAATGGGATCAGGTGAAATGGAGGTTTGAACATTCCCAGCCGACTGTCATACCTACTGTGTGTTCGTTGTCATGATGGGTTAAATAACGGGAAAATCTGTCGTGAATTCAGTGTATAAACAATAGACTAACAATTAGTATGAAAAACTCAGTCAGCCTTTCTCTCAATGATAAATTGTATTTGTTAACAATGTCATTAAATCGACCATAAAACTTACGAAAGGGTGACTTTAAACGAGAATGCTGATATTCTTGTTCCATCAACTTGTTTGTTAATAATTTACCTCGTTTTAGAAATTGTATATACGTAGAGCATGCTCTTGCGTATCGAATCGACTGAGATATATAAACTCCGTATGTAGATGATGAAGGTATATTGCTGCATGAGTAAGGGAAGTTGACGATATTTAAGTCATCACGTTTTTCATTTAAGGAATGAATACCCATTTTATACGGTATAAACTGGGTTAAGCTTTATAAACCGCGAAGCGGTTTATAAAAAAGTTAAAGTCATAAAATGGGTAGCACGCTTATAATTTAATTTTCATTCATTTGATGTAAAAAAAAAAAAGATGATTGTTCTTAGAAAATTAATTCAGTTTGTACAAAATTTGAATGTAACGTCAGGCGGATTGATACGTTTTTGACGCAAGTCATTGTGACGTAGGCAACCCATTTAATGCGATTTAAAGTAATTTTTTTTATCCAATCAAATATACAACCAGAATTAAATTATATCGTATTGACATGAGAAATAAAATTGCCATTAATAAGTGACAATATATATATAGTCGATATATTTAAATGTCGAGTTGAAGTCTACAGGAAGTGTTTTCTTTATTTCACGCATAAGATTTTCCTAAAATTCTGCTTCATATGAATACAAAAATAGGTCTGATAATAACAGAGCGCAATTGGTACCTGACAGTCAATCAGCTAAATGAGTGTTGTGTCGTTCTATCATCTGATTAGACAGTTGTTGATTATGTACGAAATCATAACAGAAGCAATATTAGCTAGATTCTTCGGATATGCATTTCCCTCTTTTGTACTAAGATCCGCCTACTCTCTTTTCATAAAAGAATATAATGTCACAAACCAGGCCGAATTTGTCATGGGGTCTAAAAGTCATTTTAATTAAAATATGTCGGAGCTATTGAAACTATTCAAAAGGCATCGTACTTATTCACTCAGGTTTGAAAACTATCAAAATCTTTGTATATTAAATATGATTTGTGGTAGAAAAAGGAGCCCCAGATAGCAGTTATGTCACATTATCCTTTGAGAGTAGGATGTCCTTGAAATTGCATTACATCGCTTTTCACAAGATAGGATTGGATCGAAAATTGCACCGAGATTTTTGACATTCGGAACACTCTGAATGATGTTTTCTCCAAACAAATAAGCTTAATTCGGTCATGTTTTCATGCAACTCCTAGGGGCAAATACAATTAGCTCCTCGTTTAAGCATGTGACAAGACATCAATGAATTTATTTCGTCAGAGACATTTGGTGCCCAATGCAATTTCTTTGTTGGTTCTTCTTAATTCGAAATAAACTTGCGTATCATCGGCGTATTCGTGATACCTCATATACCATTTAGTAAGCAAATCTCGGTAAGTGGACGGGAAATACCAGGGGCACTGAGCCTTAGAGTACTCCCATATTTAATGATACTGATTGGAAATATCGGATCCAATTGATATTCGTTGCGTTCTTTGACTCATGTGTTGTACGCTAAATGGCGTTCTCTGTAATACCAAAAGTGTGTGAAAGCCGTTTGTACAAGATGTCATGGTCAATGATGTCGAAGGCTGCCGATATATCCAACATAACAAGAACTGCAGAACTGTTGTTGTCCATCGCAACGACGACGTCGTGATGAACACGAAGTACGGCTGTCTCAGTCGAATGGTATTTCTTGTAGGCGGACTATAGATCATCGTTATAAGTTGGTTTTATTCTAGATTACCATCTATTCAAATGGCGACAGAATTTTTTTTCCAAAACTTTTGATGTAAAGGCAAGTTTGAGACGGGGCAATAATTTCTGGAACATTCTTAATAAAAACCTGTTTTTGTTCAACAACTGCTTCCTTGAAACAGAATACTCGGATATTGATTTGTTGATGATATCAGTGATATGAAGCACCAATACTGGACTTTCACATTCTTTGAATAAATTGGTTGATAACGGGTCATAACAACACGAGATTGATAACATTCTCAAAACTTCCTCTCCAAATGTAGGATCAAAATTAACACTAGCCATCCTTAACACTCACTCAAACCTAACCCTCACCCCTAAACCTGACCCTAACCGAACCCTTACCCTAAATGGTTAATCGATTGAAATGTAATAAGTGTTGGCTGTACTCTCCCTGACGAAAACATTAACAATGTTGTTAATCTTGTTACTGAAAAATGATCCTAACTTGTTTGCTTATTCTAAGACAGTTGTACTGCCGAGAACAATAAGTACATTTGATTCTCCAAATAATGAATTCGTTATTTTGAACTTTGAAACCAAAATTCATTTTGGACAGGAATAGTCTCGCTTGCTTTCAACGAGTTGTTTTTTGCTCAATGAACATTTTACTTTGTAGATTAAATGGTGCACAGTCAGATTAGTGCGTTACCAAACTAGGGAAGTGTATTAGGGCCACAGCAGTATCGTTTGTGTGTTATTGCAAATTACTAAATCGTTAAACAAGTTATCAACTTATTAAAACAGATTAATAATTGGTTATAACATATTAATAATGTGAATAACAAATTATTTACTAGATATTACAAGTAAATAACTAAGCATATGATTGGTAGTTCACTGACTGTAAAAAGTAATTTGTTGTCAAAAACGAATTGTTAACTTGTTAAAACAAATTGATAATCTTTGGTGACAAATTGATGCTTTGTTATATCAAACTTATAATTTTTTATCATAAATTTATAAAAGGCTGCTGCAGCCAATTTCGTTTCCGCACCAAACCTTTCAAGTTTCAGCATTCAGAGGTTTGTGTTTGTCGACATGATCGTTAAGTGAAATGTTATCTGATTTCAGAAAACTTAGGGTTTCATTGAGAACTCAGCTTCTTAATATTAGCTACACCAAAGTGCTTGAAACTCACTAATTTCTTTCATTTTTCCAGTTTTTTTAACTTCCAAAAAAGTTCACATATATTTGTTATCCCATTTTCTCTCTGATATTGCATAATAAGGGATCTTTTACTTCCGGTTTAGAAAACTGGAGCCATGACCTGGTCCCTTGACCCTAAACTGATTACAGCTGATTCTTAATAGCTTAATTTCTAGCAAATATGTGTGCATAACAATTTCCAGGTTATGTAGTACACAAATTTTTATACATATTGAAAATTTTGTTTTATTAATAAATTTATTTGAAAAATCATATTGACATGAAATTCAGATGTAAATCTAAAACTTAAGCAACAAAAACAAATAAAGTTAAATAGTCAGAGGTAGAGCTGCCATATTATTGCCCTAACAGACTCACTGTCACAAATACTCAAAATAAAACTTAATTAAACCGTCACATTGTTTTAGTTTTAGTAATATGTGCATTATTAATTTACATGTATTTTATCCAATATAATTAGCGATTCAATTTAGCGAAACATTTGTTTCAAGTTTTGTTAAATTAATATAAAATCACTATTTGCTAAAATATTTAATTTTTTTTTTTGTATCAAACATATTCAATGCACGTTTCATTAAATATGCCCTACAAACAATTCTGCACAGTTTTTACACTAATACCATTCAAAAGACTAAAGACTTCAAATAACATAATTCATGCATATGCATGGCGGAATAATATCACTGTGGTGAATGGGGTGGGGAGGGGTGGTTTAGGCTACATAAACCATGAAACATTTTATAAGAAAGTTTAAACTTTTCCAATCCAGGTTATATTGTATAGCATGGGTAACTTTTAAATCATTTCTTATATTTATCTTAATCGGTCAGGGTAGCCTAGTGAAAAAGCATTCGCTTTGTGATCGGATCGAGGCCTGGTTTCGATTCTTGTTCATATCTAAGACGTAAACATAGTGATTGTTCCTTCGCCAAGCGCTCGGCACAAGAAGTGAAAGTCACGGGTCTTTCGGATATGACCTTAAAAACTTAGGTCCTGTTTCACGGTAGGCATTGGCAAGGTAAAGAAGCCTCACTGATCAATTACCCTGAGTGCCGAGTATAAGCCTAATTTTGAAGCCCTTCAGTGGCATATGGTGACGTTTCCATATAAGTAAACATTATGGAGAGGGACGTAAACAACATACAATTAATTAATCGATCAATCATAATCAGGAGGCCCGGGTTCGATTCTCGTTCCCGGCTCCCCGTTTATTTCCTGAAAAACGAAGGTCCTGTGTCACGTTAGGCGTTGGCAAGATAAAGAGCTCTTTCTGCTAAATGGCCCTGAGTGCCGCGTATATGTTTAAAACTTGAAGCCATTCACCAGCATACGGTGACGTCTCCATATGAGTGAGAAATTCTCGCGAGGGACGTTAAACAACATACAATGAAAAATAAAATGAAATATAATCTCAAATATGATATTAATTGTAAGAAAAAATAATTTAAGCCAACATTCAAGCAGATTGATACGTTTATGACGTACGTGGCGCACAGGCGCGTAGCCAGCATGGAAATGAAGTGTGAGCAGAAATTGGTCGTGGGTCCAGGGCGAAGCCCTAGTGGGTGGCCTAGGCCTAGGGGCAAAGCCCCCAGAAGCTCCTGGATTTTACGAAATTTTTCAGTCATTTTTCTGCAAAAGAAATCACGCTACATCTCTTTTTTTCCGGCAAATACGTAGCTACGTTAATGCTTCTATGGGTACTTCAGAAAAGGGACGATAATTTAATCAAATGATTTCACGGATATATTGTTAAATAAATTTTGGGGTAAAAATTTTCCAAGTCTGACAAGAAACAACAGAGAAGTTATTTCAATCCTGTTATCGTTGGAGTTAAAATATTTACAAAATATGAACGGGGATGGGGGTCCTTTGTCTACTTAAAAAAATGTCTTCTGATACCTTAAACAAGGTGAGAAGGCTTAAATAATAATTCTATAAATTTTTAAGCTTTTGAATTTTGATGTACTCTAACTGTGTTCTTTCATTCTACGTCCTGTGTTTATATTCCTATAAAGCAGAATTCATATAAAAATTGTGTGTGAAGACGAAAATGTTTGGGTATTTTCCTGACGTTAGACGATATTGAGACCTAACGACATCCAGTAGAAAAGATAAAATACTATCAAATTTTTAAGGAAGTTAAATTATTTAGAATTATAGATAAACTAAATTCTAATTTTAACGCCCATTTAGGACCTATAAAAGATATTTTTGAATTCGACATAATCAATTGTCATTTTATTAAAAACGAATTTAATTCCTTATAACATTTTTTGGAATTCGTTATAACAAAACAAATCTGTTATAATGAACAGATATACCTTAAATTCGTTATAACAAATTCAAATAATTGTAATAGCAAATTAATATTAACCATGAAGTAGTCTTTGTGAAATCGAATACAAAAAGAAAGAGAGAGCAAAAAAAAAAAACCAACTAGAAAACTAGTTGCGAGCCACTAGAGTTCTTTTGTCCGAATAACCATCCTTTTATGTGATATTGTTTCACCTTTTCGGAAGCCAATTTAGGACCTATCAAAAAATATTTTTGAATTCGTTATAACGAATCTGTAATAACTGATTAAATTCGTTATAACAGATTTTTAGAATTTGTTATAACGAATTTAATTTGTTATCACAGATTTATTGAATTCGTTATAGCGAATTTAATCTGTCATTACAAAGGGGGAGTTTCGATAAGGCTGTTTTGTGGCCCCTCGAGAAATGTTCTGAAATTGTGATATGTTGTAGATAAATGTACGGAAGCCCATTTAGGACCTATCAAAAATATTTTTGAATTCGTTATAACGATTTTTAGAATTCATTATAACGAATTTAATTTGTTATAACAGATTTTTAGATTTCGTTATAACGAATTTAATTTGTTTTAACAGCCTTTTAGAATTCGTTATACCGAATTTAATTTGTCATATCAGCCTTTAAGTAATTCGTTATAACGAATTTAATTTGTTATTACAGATTCATTGAATTCCTTTTAACGAATTTAATCTGTTATTACAGATTTATTGAATTCGTTATAACGATTTTAATCTGTTATTACAGATTTGTTAAATTCGTTATAACCAATTCAAGGAATTTGGCTATAACGAATTCAATAAATCTGTAATAACAGATTAAATTCGTTATAACGAATTCAATGAATCTATTATAACAAATTAAATTCGTTATTACGAATTTTATAAATTTGTTATAACAAATGAAATTCGTTATAAAGAATTCAATAAATCTGTTATAACAAATTTAATTCGTTATAAGGAATTCTAAAAAATCGCTATAACGAATTCAAAAATATTTTTTGATAGGTCCTAAATGGGCTTCCGTAGGCTTCAGTACATCTAAGAAAGATATTTGCAAATGTAAATATTTCCGTATAACATATTTTTGAATTCGTATTAACGAATTCAATTCGATATAACGAATTAAAGAATTCTTTATAATGAATTCAACAAATTTAATTTGTTATAACAATTTAAAATCGTCATAACAAATTCATAGAAATTGTTTTAACGAATTCAATTCGTTATACCAAATTCGACAATTCGTTATATCGGATTCAATAATATTTCTCGATAGGTCCTAAATGCCGGGCTTTTGTAGTCTTGAATGATTTTAATTTCGGGAAAAAATATCTTATTTTCTCAAATGATTTTAGAAGTCTTTGAATTCACATCCATTCATAAATCTTTGGATTACACTAAAACATTACCAGTGAACCATACATACATATACACAATTATTTAAACAAGAGACCCGTGGACCACAACACTAACCTGAGTAACTAACCATGTTCTTTATCAGGTCGTCCTCTTTGTTAAACCTAGTGTGGCCCAATCTTATGTCCGGGGTCATATTTTGTATAATTTAGAATTTACATTGCCCAAGTATCCCGTATAATTTTCAACTTTCCAAAGTCAGTGGGTCTTGAGAAGACGCTTTAAAGTTTTTCTCCCCCGCTTTTACGAAAGCACGGGGACATTAAATCTCATTCGTCTGTCCGTAAGTCTGTCAGTCTTTCTAGCTGTCTGACTGTCACAAAAACTTTAACCTTGCCCATAACTTTTGATTTAGTGGAGTTATAACTTTCTTATTTCACATGTATATTCCTTGTGACAAGACCTTTTTTGGGTACAACCAAATTTGACACTTATTTGACCTTGACCTTGGAGTTTTTACCACTTTATAAAAAATTTAACTTTGGTCATAACTTTTGAAAGGTAGATATTAGGACTTTCATATTTCACATATGTATTTTTGGGCAAGACTTTTCGTTGGATACCAACAACTTTGACCTTTTGACCTTGACCTTAGAGATTGAATACTTATGGAGAAACTTTAACCTTGACCATAACTTTTGAATGGTAAGGGCAAGGGCTAGGGCTTTTATATTTCACATACAGGTATGTAATTCCTTGTGAGAAGACCTTTCATTGGATACCAAGAACTTTAACCCTTTGACATTGACTTTGGAGTTGACCTACTTTTCAAAAACTTTAACCTTAGCCATAACTTTTGAACGGTTAGGGTTAGGGATTTCAATCTTCACAAATGAATTACTTGTGACAAGACCTTTCTTAAGAAACCAACAACTCAGACAAATTCACCTTGGAGTTTGACCTACCTTTCAAAAATTTATCCTCGGCCATAACTTTTGATCAGGTGGTGCTATGGATTCTGTATTTCAAATCGTATTTCTTGTGAGAAAACCCTATTTGGGGTAATAATATATCTAATTTGCAATTAAGAAAATTTTAATCCATGTTATGTTGCCATTAGGGGTCATCAGTGTTTAACAAACACATCTTGTTCTTTATACATGTTTTGAGAAGAGATAGCTAGGGCTTTCATATATGACATGTGCATTACCCGTAAAAAGATAATTCTGAGCAAGCTATGACATCTTACACCTTGATCTTCATGATTGAACTGATTTAAAAAAAATCAACTTCAATGATAATTTCTAAATCAATGACATATGATAGGGTGTTTATATAAGACACAATATATCATGAAAAATAGCATCTCACTCACAAAAACACCGAAAGCGGGGGACCACAATTCTTTGAATTTGCTTGTTTCCTTATATATTTCATTGTTAAACTTAGATTCTCTATTATGGCCGAGCCCTACCCTCGGGATCATGATGTAAACAAATTTTAATCTACATTTTCCCAGGATACTTCCACACGAGTTTCAACAATCCTGGTCCAGTGGTTCTTGAAAAGGGTTTTTTAAAGATTTTATATATTTCAATGTAAAACTTGGATTCCCTTTCGTGGCAGCGCTCTACTCCCTAAAAGGCTTCCATAAAAGCAGCTTTTCTGGCCCATTGGTTCTTAAAAAGATTTTTTAATGAACGCAGCCTATGTTTTCTTTTCCTGATTGTCTCCCCTTCACCCAAAGATGTGTTGTACCAAGTTTGGTTGAAATTGACCCAGTGGTTTTTGAAAAGAAGTTGACAATGTGAAAAGTTTACAGACGGACGGAAGGACGGACGATGGACAATTCATGATCAGAGAAAACTAACTAGATTTTTCACATCAGGTAATAATTCAATTTTCAGATATCTGCAGAACAACAGCATCTCTACAATACAGAACAATATCCTCAAAGGCTTGCCAGAATTATATTTTCTGTAAGTATATTCTAGTAGACGTATCAAAACAAAATAAGAATACTCCTATAACTTAGTAAAAAATTAATGTATTTGTCCCCAGCTGAAATTGTGGGATATAAATTTCGCCCCGTCTGTCTGTCCGTTTGTACCTGTCTGTCAGTATTATGTCTGCTTTTAACAATCATTTCCAGATACCTGTTTGTTTTTGCAATGGAATTTTACCGCAACAACTTCCTATAATCCAAGGGAGACCTCTATTGTTTTTGAGGTCAAAAAGGCAATGGTCAATTAAATGGTCATAAGCTCAAATCAAATCTTCTATTTTAATACTTTTGTTTTTTTGCAATATCGTCGCCTTTAGCTTAAAAAAGACCCCTATTTATGTTTATATCAAAAGGTCAAGGTCGTATATTCATACGTTCCGTGTGTCCATATCACTTGCATATTTAGTCGAGCTCTTGAGTTTTGGCAAGAATTAACTTATAAGATTTATAACTTCAATTTTTAAGAGACACTTCATTAGAAGTCGAAATCTAGGTATATACATGTATAATGTAAACGTACTCTTTTAAAATTTATATTGATTATAACTTCTTATGCCCCAGTAATCGAAGATAAGTGGATATGTAGTTTTTGCCCTGGCTTTTGTCTGCTTGTCTGTTAATCTTTATGTCTCTTTCTCCGCAAAAACTTTAACCATGGCAATATCTTTGAAGTGTCAGGTCTAGGGCTTCCATACTTCACATACAGTAAAATCACATATTTTCGTAGAGTCAAATTTTCATGGTTTGAGGAAAAATTCGTAATTCGTGGGGATTCGAATTCGTGGATAAAGAACTGCTCAGCAATTATGTATGAAGCATTTTACTTTTCGTGGTGCACATGAATGCGTGGGTCTCTGAATAAATCGAAAACTACGAAAATTAACCCCCATGAAAAGGTATGATTTCACAGTATGTAATCCTTTTGAAAAAGCTCTTCATACAACTTTGACCCTTTGATCAAGACCTTGGAGTTTGGCGTACTTTCAAGAAAAAAAATATTGTTCATAACCTTTAAGGTTAAATGAAACTTATTACCAACAGCTTGTTACAAATTTGATCGATTAATATTTTACACTTTAATTAATTAATTAAAAACTGTTCAGACTAACAAATGGCCAATAATACAGTTTTAAAAAATATACAAAACACAAGTATATGTGTTCAAGTTTTGCTGAATTATAGTTAATCGGGTGAATAAATAATAAATCTAAAAAATCATTAGACATGTAATCCTTATCAATTCAACGTATATTTAGAATTTGAATTATTCATAAAACCGCTTACGATCGACATTACGGATGGAGTTTGTTCCAAATCTATTTAAAAAAAGGCCTGTGTTATTTTACTATTATTTGAAGAAAATAAAAACATGTAGTTCACAGTTCTGTTCTTTGTGTGCATATTTGTACAAAAGGAATTCTAGTCCATAATTTAATAATTATTCCGTATGATTTTGAAAAATTTAAAAATCTATGTCTCATATCAAAGCTAGATTATTCGTTGTTTTCCACGTAAATCTCGTTGTACTTGTGTCGTTTATACTGAACCGTTTATATAGTGCATAATGTGACGTCACACCAGTAGAGTCTCGTTCTCGATCATTTCAAATTTCGCTTGATTGGATATTTAAAACAGGTACTATAAAAATAGAGACTTTTAAAGTGTGAAAACTTCGTTAATTGTGCATAGATTTTGATGCGGTTTTTTTTTCTTTCGTATTATTCTGTTGTAATCTTTATTATTTCAATTATGTTCTAAATTCACGAGTTCAAACGAACGTAAATTATAAAATCTAAAAGCACAAACATATAGGATGAGCTTGCATGCGCGAGTGCAACAGCTTTTTCAATTTGACAATTATTGTTACATTAAATAAATTCTCATCACATACAAGTAATTATCCCGTTCTACAAAAAAGAAAGATGATTTAATTTACACATTCATGAAAAGAAAAAACATACAAATTAATATACTTGGGGAGGGGGGCGGCGGAGTCTGTTGCACTTAAGGCAGCGCAAAACTTCGAATGACTTAAAAACCCCTTATTACAACCCAATACGACATACATGCCTAGCATGATTTTAACCTACATAACTGCGAAATCTTAAACCAATCTTCGATACAGCCACGCCCCCAATTCTGTAAACAAATCAACGTGTTTACCGTAACTTTTATAAATATAGTAAATAAAACCTTACTGCAGGTAATCTTTAAAAGTTTTTTTCAACGTGTTGAGACGTTTAACATTCTTATCAATTCTCAAATTTTCAGCTTTTAAATCATGAAATGAGACTCCATGATAAAAAATAGATATTAAATTTCCGGGATGGGGTGCCTATGGGAGGAATGCTACTCTAAAAAACCGATAGAGAGTATACAGTACATGTAGTTATGATTTTCAAATTCTAGTCACACTTGTACGAATGAAAACAGTGCTAGCTCACCTGAGCTGAAGGCTGAAGTGAGCTTTTCTGATCACATTTTGTCAGTTGTCCCTCCCTCTGTAAAGTTTTCACTTTTTTAAATTCTTCTTAAGAACCATTGGGTCAATTTTAACCAAACTTGGTACAAATTAAAGCATCATTGGGTGAAGGGAATTATTAATTTTTTTAATAAAGGATCAAGTCCTCTCACAAGGGTAATTAATCAAGAAAAGACAATAATAGGGTGGGGTCATTTAAATGTGAGTAACTTCGTTAATTGTGCATAGATTTTCCAAAGCATTTTTTTTTCTTCTCGAACCATTCTGTTGTAATCTGAAACATTTGTGTAAGCATCCACGGGTACTGTATATTCTAAATTATAAAAATCATGCACAAACATATAGGATGAGCTCCATATAAAAGGGAACAGCTTTTTTAATTTGACAATATAATCTTCAATAAATTCTTCTTCACATACAAGAACCACTTGGCAAAAGAAACTGAAATTTACACATGAAATCATCATGAAAAGAAAAAACATACAAATTAATTACTTGAAATCATGACCCCCAGGACTTAAGGCAGCGCAAAACTTGGAATTCAAAACCCCTTATTACAACCCAATGACATATGCCTAGCATGATTTTAACCTACATAACTGCGAAATCTGAAACCAATCTTCGTACAGCCAGAAAATTCTGTAAACAAATCAACGTGTTTACCGTAACTTTTATAAATATAGTAAATAAAACCTTACTGCAGGTAATCTTTAAAAGTTTTTTTCAACGTGTTGAGACGTCGAGACATAGGACATTTTTAGTTATCAGTTCTCAAATTTTCCCTGCTTTTAAATCATGAAATGAGACTCCATGATAAAAAATAGATATTAAATTTCCGTTGTCCAACTAATGACCAATGGGATAGAGAGTATACAACATGTGTTATGATTTTCAAATTCTAGTCACACTTGTACGAGAAAACAGCATGGTCAAAGCTGAAGGCTCATGTGAGCTTTTCTGGCCACATTTTGGGCCTCTTGTTAAAAGTATTTGAATGCTGCATTCTTTTCATATACAAAGTAAATGTCAATTTTTGGACTTTTTTAAATAAAGATCAAGTCCTCTCACAATAAAATTACTGAAGTAATAGGAGAATACCATCAACGTAAGGGCGGGGCCACAATACACAATTTATCCATACTGTAAGTATATATTAAGTAAACTAAATTCCTTCTATCAGTCTGTCTGTGCATTTTTATGTGCAATTTATGTATTTCCTATTGTATTCCTAACTCTTAAAAAAATGTAGTTTTTTTATGAATTAATCAGTAAACTCGTTAAATATTTTCATAGTTCTTACTCCGTGTATTTTAGTTATAATAATCTACATGTAATTGAGACTAGGGACAAGCCCACATCACAATTATTATACCTCCCATATACTTTCAATGTAGCGATTCGGAGCGGACCCGATCCAAAATGATTTTGATGACTTTAACGTATCAAACCTCAACTTCCCTTACTTATGCAGCAATATACCTTTATCACCTGCAAACGGAGTATATATCTCAGTTGATTCGATACGCAACTTAAGTCTTTTATCAACACAAAAGATATATAGTATATCAGTGTCAACAGTGATATTTAAGAAATAAACAATGTTATTCAGTGAACATGGCGTTATGAATAGCAATTGCTCTGAAGGCATACTCCATGATGCGCGAAAATATGCCAGCACAGCTACATGTATTGCTATTCATAATGCAATGTTCACTGAACAATCGTTGTTTATTACTTATATTTGCATTCTTTGATATGTTGAATATCAGAGGAAATCCTGGCTTACATAAGGATGCTGCTTCTTGTCATCAATAAAAAAACAACACAGCTGTAAAAACCAGTAGACATGAACATTGCACATTTTCTCTAATAAATCACAAACAATTTATAAAGTTTTTGCTTTTCAAATACAATTATCTGGATACAAGCAGCGCCGTCCTCACATTGTCTTCTTTTCTGGCTTTGTGATCGGGAGGCCCGGGTTCGATTCTCGTTCGCGGCGCCGCGTCATACCTAAGACGTTAACAAAGGTGGTACTAACTGTTCCTTTGCCAAGCGCTCGGCATAAGAAGTGAAAGTCACGGGTCTTTCGGATATGACCTTAAAAACGTATGTCCCGTGTCACGGTAGGCGCTGGCACGATAAAAAACCTCACTGAGTGCCGGGTATAGGTCTAAATTTGAAGCCCTTCACCGGCATACGGTGACGTCTCCATATGAGTGAAAAATTTTCGAGAGGGATATTGAACAATATACAATCAATCAATCAATTTTTTTTGTTTTAATGTAGTTGTGACGTCATCGATCAACGTTATTGAAACCAGCTTATAAAAATCAATAATTTAACACGGTGATGAAAAAAGAGAATGCTTTGATAATGATTATTAAACTGAAGAATGCTTTTGTATGTTTTTTTTAGTTCTTTTATTTATTTTTAAGAGATAAAATCGTTCTTGAAATAGATATACTAGGAAAGAAATTTTGCTTTTTTCCTGAATTTAAAACGCCCAAACGCGTGAAGTGTTATCGTTCTTTGCCTGCATGAAATGAACAGAAAAATAAAAATATGACCATTCTTTACAATGTTTTAAAAGTTTTATTATATAATTAAATACATTGACCAAAATTATTTTTTAAAAGATATAAATTAACAAATATAATTATTTAAAATTTCTTCTTTTCCGGAGAATCTTATGAAAAAAACTTTTATTAATTCCTTTGGCACAACATTTTATATATGTACAACTTGTATAGAAAAGCCTGTAATATGCCAGTGTGAAAGTGGAATTGCATTCATAGCAGAAGCAATTTCTTCTATAGTTCTATGAATGCAATTGAAGCCCGCAGGTTAATAGTGGGAGAGAACAAAGAGAATGAAGATATCACAATATGACTTATAATGGCTTTGCTTTTCTTTAGCTGAAGATTATTTATACATAAATGATTCCTATTGGTTACGATTTGAACAGACTTGGTTCTACAAAACCTAAACCTGTTTCTGTATATAAATGACGAAAAATACCATTGTCGTTTCTGAGAAGACTGTAAATATATTTTATGCAACGTGAATGATCAGGTTCTTACTTCTTTTCAGATGGCTACCACTGCTTTGCCCCCCCCCCCTCCCTTGTCTTACCAATTCTTTGTCTCTGATAAGTGAAAATTTACCCCAGACATGGCTGTCTTTATAATGCTTTTAATCATTAACTCAGAGATAGTAAATGATAAACATATTTCTTTTCTTGTGTTGCAATTCCTTATTTCCATGGAGTCATGATTGATAAGCTTGAATTTAGATGTATGTTAAAAGGTTTTCTTGACTATATTCCAAAGAAAGAGTGTGTCATCTTTCGTTTGATAAAAATTGCATCTATTTTATTTAAAGATGCATAGATTGAAAATAGCCTCGAGTTTCTGTAAAATAATGCAGACGAACAACCAAAGCAAACGGGCACTGTTTAAAAAGCAACTCATTTAAGCTTTCAGCTCAGGTGAGCTAAAGAGAAGAATGGAAAAGATATATTGATCGACTGAGAGAAATAAGTGAAATGAACTTAATCGAGTGTTCAACAATAATTGTGACAATTTTTCAGAATGGAACTTGTTTTTATATTAAAAATCAATTTTCAAAATAAATTTTAGATTTCTGCATGGGAACGAAATATCAGCAATTCATGACAATGTTTTGAATGGTTTGCACAATTTATACGAATTGTGAGTATACTTTCATTCAAGACCTTTTTGTCAGTGTGTCATGTAGTATCAATATATTTGCATTTGTAAAGTTACTTACTGATTATTTTTATATAATATAATTGTATTTATTTCAATATCACAACAGTATTAAAGAGAATGGGGCATTTGCAATTAATCATGATGGATAATATCTATAGACTAAAGTGAATAGTGGGTTAGTAAAACTAGTAAATATTCGTTTTTATCGTTCTGTAGATAAAAGAAAAAGATGATCATTATGGAAGGGAAATAATGATATAAAATGATTTTTGGAAAGAAGCCTTCTTTTAAGAAATCTTTAAAACCTTTACACTGCATTAATTAACAGAGAAATTTCTTTTACAAAATCTCAAAAGTCTTTCCGATTTACCTTCCAAAAAGATGACAGTGGGATACATTAATTGATATAGTCAATACAATAAATCCAGCATTGTAGAAGCTGTTGACCATGATGTCTTAATCGAAGTTTTCTTTTTATAAAGAATACCATATTATTGCATGCAGTACATTATTCATTTTTCATTAATTTTTATTTCACATCTGAGAGTACAAAAATTTACTTCGTAGGTCTGAAATACTTTGTTATTGCATTTATATGTTTAGCATATCGAATTATTAGTTTTTATTGTTATTTTTTCCAGATCTCTCTCTGAGAATAACATTTCCACAATTCAGAGCAATGCTTTTAGCGGTTTGCAAAATTTGAAAATACTGTAAGTGAATCCAGCTTGTATGTAGTTTTGTCATAAATATCATATAAAAACTTTGATAAAAAGACTCGAAACTTTGAAATTAATATCAGATTTCTAAAGGGTGGCAATTGCAAATATATACATATACATATATATATATATATATATATATATATATATATATATATATATATATATATATATATATATATATATATATATATATATATATAGAAGTAACGTACTAAATAAATGTAAGGCTTTCTTCCAATATTTTTCACGATTAAATACCTGTGTTTCTTTACATAATTATAAGGTTTTATTTTTCTTATTCTCATATCTATATACTATAGGCAAAGGTTCTCTTTTCAAGTTACACAATTGTCAATACCGAGTTTGCTACAAATTTTTATCACTATAGGTACCTGCAGGAAAATAACATAACTGTGCTAGACAAAAGTCTTTTCCTTGGACTTCCAAAGTTAGAAAAACTGTATGTATGCGATGTTTATATTTCAATATGAACAATACGAAAATTGCTCTAGGAGGGTGGATCCTGAAGAGTTTTGAGCAATTATTTTGTACCTACAAACATAGCTTAATTAGAAATCAAAACAAAAGATGGGGTCAAACGCTTCGTTTTGGCGATGCTGTATATTATATACGACATTTTTGTACTGAAATTGTGCCTTTACCATAAAAATCATCCTTAATAAATTCTTTGCTCTATCATTTTTTATTTTATATAAAATAATAATGGAAAAAATAAGTTTTATTTAATTTTGAAAAAGGCACATTAAAACGTCGACAAAGAAAAAGTTTCAAATTGATTCGCATTATCATTTTTTACCTTTCCAGATCTGCATTCATAAAATGCCATTTTTAAAGCATTTAGAATCATTATTCCTAAGTTTTAGACTTTTTTTGAATTTAAGAAGATTGATCAAAGTTATCCTCAATTTTCAAAAAAGAAAGTTAAAAGTTGGTGAATATAAAGAAAATTTTAGATACTACACAAAATGCTAATTCTAATGGTTTTTATTTGCTTGTTTATTATTTATTGTCCCTCGCAAAATTTTTTCACTCATATGGAGTGCAGATTTCTTCTGAGAAGAAGGCTGCAGATCCTGACCAATGCTCAGCACTCAGAGCCATCGAGTGGTTATCGTAAGGATTCTTTTTTCTGACAAACACTTAACGGTGCGACATAAATGTTCGTTTATACAGATTCATCCAAATGACCGGCCGTATCTGAGACCCGCAGTGGATTCGAACCCTCGACAAAAGGAACAGTTCCTTACTTTTCGACACTTAAGCAGACGTTCTTACCACTGTGCACACAGGCAACTAAACTTTGAGATAAAGATTTGCTCATTTTCTCCCTTGACTTTAACATGTTTAAGAATGGGGTTACTTTTTCGTCACAATATGATAATAAGGTTCAGAAAAAAAATAATTTAATACATATTTTAGAACCAGATTAAAACATATCATTGAACACAATAGCTCTGTTTGCAACCAGATTGAGAAAAAATAGAAATCTTAACTTTAAGTTAACAGTACTGTAAATACTTCAAATTCGAAAAATTGATAATTTTCTTCTTATATAAAATTTCATCAAAAAAAATGTTCCCGTTTAATTTAACCATTTTTGTACTGAAGTTAATTGTATTTTTTTATTGAATACAGATTGAGCAATCTTAGGTCAATGTCAGTACTTAAGATAAAATGAGAATTTAAGAAATAATCTGCAGACAAAATCTGCTGAAAAAACTTGATCAAATCTCCTTAAAGTCTGCACAAAGAGGGTTTAATAAATATGGAGACAAATGCTTTATGCTGACTCTAATATATTTTTCAATTAAATGTAGAATAAATTATTATTCTGCAATTTTGAATGGAATCTTGATCAGAAACAAACATATCTAAACCAATGTTATTGTAAAATTTTAGGGAAAAAATCAATAAAATGTTTTTAATCGGAAGGAATTAGATGCGCACTGGGAATCAGTTATTTTTTTTCTAAAATTGTGATATTACATTTCAACCGTTTGTAATTATATACAGGAATGGACTATATATATTGCAAAATAAACACTTTTAAATGTTTCAGGTCAGTAGAAAGAAACCCTTTCCACTGTGATTGCATCTTAGCCGACTTTATTGCGTTTGCCCAATCAAGAAACTTGACAATAAAGCATGCAGATGAACCAAAGTGTTTTACCCCTAGTGACCTGACCGGAATACTATTGAAAGATCTTTCATTAGAGGAAATGGGTTGCTACCCAACTACAATGACAACTAAACCACAAACATCAGGTACAAATATGGGGATTTTTTGATAAATGACATTAGAGAATCCTATAAGACATGTTTGTGTTTTCATTTTGGAAACAAGTACATAATCTAAGTATCCACATAGCAAGTGAAACACGACACGCAAATTAATTTAACTCAACTTACCTCCAAATTATTACTTTTTCATTTATTCATCTTTTATTTCCTCTGTTACAGAGATTTAGACTTGGCAACTATATCATAAATCATAACTCAATCATAATGTGAAGAAAAAATTGAATACATGTTGTAAGTAATTAAAAAAAAAATCACAAATAGAACCAAAAAAAAAACACTTAACTGCAAAAAGCAGAAAATACTACACACATGATACAGTATTTTGTGTAAAGGATAGCCAGGCAAGGGGGAATTATCCATTAACCAAAACGTGATTACATTGCTTGTTGCAGAGTGCACAGAAGGAGACAATGCGTACGTAATTCAGTAATCTGAGTATAAAAAAATTTGAGTAAGATCTATTTTCTAAGCAAACCTGTAAAAGAATCTCTGATAAGACTTGGTATCGAATATAAATCATTCGATTAAAGCATTTTGTCTTCCTACGCGGTACATACAGGTATTTGTGTTCAGTGTTCAGAACTTCAGATTAAAAATAACAATAAAATGATTTGACCTGTAATAATAAAAGTTAATTTGCTCTAAATGAATAAAAGTTTGCATTATTATAACATTTCGCTTTCGAACAGGGGGCTGTGTCCTAGTTTAGCAAGTTCATGTATATATCTTACCATAGCTAACGAAGATAGCTCTCATTGTATTTATCGGCGCAAACTATACTCTAGAAAACAAAGCTACATGTAACATATACATGAAGCTGTATTCTTTCAAAATATTTTTTTACTGATATCCATTTTTTTTTCTTTTTCTTATAAAATGTCTTGTAAGACAACAAGTGTCTTTCTTTATCCTGCAGAGCGAAAAATTTGTTATATCGTATATTATTATTAATTCAATTGTACATCGGTGAAACGGCGACCACATTGAGAGGCAGAATCCGGTTACATTGACAACATGGTCAAGTCCCCTAGACGTTTAGATGCAGACATGGACAATTTTCATTGTTTCCTTTCTGTGAACTTTTAAGAGACAATATAATTGAAAGAAGAGAAAAGGAAAAAGATTTCATTCAAAAATTTTAATTTCAATCTAGTCTTTACAATTTTATTTTATTTGATTTCTGAATTAGCTTTTCATACAGGTTATAACCTTCCCATGTTCTCCAATTAATAGTAGCAAGACATAACGGTTAACCGGTTACAAAGCGGTCGTTTCGGTATATTATTTTATTTAATCAATACCTTTTCTCAACTCGCTAACTCGTTAGAAATGAATAACTTTGAAGAGTTTGGTTACAATTCAGGTAAGTTATTCCTTTTTACATTTACATTATCATATACATCAACTTTTTTCTGTTTGATTTTTTTTTTGAAATAGATATATCAAAGAAGTCATAAAAATTCCAATTTGATTAACAACCTCTCTTTACAATTCTGTTTAGTATACAGCGTGCTGAAATTACTTTAATCTGATTTATACATTTCATGATATATGAAAGAGGTTGATTTTGCCGTTTTGTTGATATTTCAAGACTTTGTAAGTCACAGAAAATGGATTTTAATTTCAGTTGTATTTGTGCTTTAAACATTTTAGCTTTCGGAAAGGCTTTTAATAAATATTTCTAAAATATATAATAAAAAGTGTAACGTCTTATTTAATATCTAAAAATGGTTTTTTGAGCAAAACATATTTAAGCCAGTGTATAAACATGGTTCATTTTTTAATCAAAAAGAATAGAACGTAAATTCAGTAATGTTATGTGTGATCGAGTCGACGTGCAAAACGCTTTCAATTTAAAAAAATCAATCAATTTTTACTTTTCTTAATTTCAATACATAGTCATTGATTAATCAATGAAGATTGCATTGAAGTCTCAGGAAACAATCATTTTTTATGTAAACATAAATTAAAGTAATATGATTATTAATAAATACTGTAATGATAAACTAATATATAAAGTAATAGAAAGAGAAAAATTGAAAATTATTTTCACCTAATAATTATTTATTAATAGTAAGTTTAGATTATTCAAAAACAGGAAAAGGTAATAAAATCTACAGTGTTCTTTCATACTTATTCTAAAACAAGATAATGTCCAGATATATTGCAAATTCAACCAATACATGTCTGTTGTGCATTTAATTTCGATTACGCACAAGATACTATAAACACACTTTTTTGGACCAATTAATCCACGCCCTTCCTCAGTTGCTAGAAAAAGAAATTTTAAAGATAAACGAAATTGACCATTACAAAATTTGTGGATGTAAATATAAGCATTTAATTCTGGACCAATTAATCCACGCCCTTCCTCAGTTGCTAGAAAAAGAAATTTTAAAGACAAACGAAATTGACCATTACTAAATTTGTGGATGTAAATATAAGCATTTAAGTATCAAGTATTTACAGGGACCTGCAATGAATCTTTGTTTGTAAGGATTCTTATGAAGTTTCGGAATCCAATATATATAGGGTAGTTCTAATTCATTTTGGCTCTTTAAAATATGAAAAATATTCAAAATTGATTTAGAAGAATTTTTTCCTTAGAAAAAGAAGTATGAGTATTAGTAGGATTGCCACTTATAAAATTAAATCCAAGTCCTTCTAAAATACAATTTATATAATGAGCCTTACAATCGAAGACAATGTTGTTTCCTGCTTTGCATTAAAGCCCTATCTCTTCTCAATCACAAGTTAAAAGGAAAATTTTTTAAATATTAATGAGGTCATACTTCAAGGACAAGGTCACAAAATTAGAAATCATTGTGTATTTAGAAAGGTCTTGTCACAAGTAAAACACAAATTTAATATGAACATCCTATTTCTATTCATTCAAAAGTCATTAACAAGTTTTTTAAAAGTATGTCAAACTTAAGGGTCACGAGGTCAAAAAACATAGTGTGTTTAGAAAGGTCTTGTCACAGGTAAGATACATGTCCCATATGAAAGCTCTATCTCTTCTCATTCAAAAGTCTTGGTAATTTCAATGTAATATTTATTTTTTTAAGTAGGTTAAACTTCAATATTGTTTTATATCGAGTCTACATTGTGTCAACATTGCCCTTCTTCTTGTTAATGTTAACTTTGTTCACATCGTCGACATCACAATGTTGGTCGATATCGAGTCGACATCGTGTCAACGTTGCCTTATTTTTATCATGCTTATATCGTTCACATTGTCGGCATCGCAATGTTGGTCGATATCAAGTCTACATCGTGTCAACATTGCCCTTTTTTTCTTGTTAACATCGTTCACATCGTCTACATCGTAATGTTGGTCGATATCAATTCGACATTGTGTCAACATTGCCTTATTTTTCTGTCTGAAAATCTCATCAAATTTCATTTATCTCATGTCCCAGCACCTATTGCGACACAGGACCTCGGTTTATACGGTCTCATCTGAACGACTTGTGTTCACGTTCCAAAGTGGGATTAAATTGGAACAAAATGTAATCTGCGTTGAATGACAAGATTTAAAACAAATTTGTGTGTGCAGTCAGGTCAACAATGAAAGTGCTAACTATAGATTATTAATATATTTAAACTTTGGAAACTTTAAGAAAAGTATAATAAAGAGAAATCAGAAACACACAAACAGAATCTAGCCATGCACTATATGAACTGCACAACCCCCTAGCAGCCTTCTCTTTACTTGTAGTAATTGTTACTTGTAGTGAATTGTACTCAGGACTTGTAGTTAGAAGTGCATGTGATGA